>NC_083224.1:181152677-181442677 GCF_032191835.1 Heteronotia binoei | reverse complement strand
GATGATTTTGAGAAGGAAAAGAATAGCATCTGCCAACAATTTAGGTCTTGGGGTTACCCTAAAGAAGTGTTTTTGGACTCTTGGTTTAATTTTTTGGAGGTTGACTATCACGGCAGCTTTATGCTTTGTTTCCCCTGCCTTTCTTCACTGCGATTTGCTAATTTGGTTACACAAACCTCCCAGTGGCACCTGGAAATCTCCAGCTATTAAAATGGATCTCCGGGTGACCAAAATCCTGGAGAAAATGGCTGCTTTCGAGGGTGGAGTCTATGGCATTATACCCTGCCAAAGTCCCTCCTCTCCCCAAACACTGTCCTGCTCTGGCTGCATCCCCAATATATCTCCAGGTATTTACTGACCTAGAGCTGGGAACCCTAGAATCAGTAGACAGTATGCTTATCACTATGATTGGTGTAAAACTGCACCCATGGGTGACAGACAAGTCCCAGATACAAATTCACTACCCAGCAGCAGTTTTTCATACTTGGGAGCAGTGTTCCCTTTAATCTGAGTTAGCGTGAGCTAGCTCAGTTTTTTTAGCCTCCGGCTCACACATTTTTGTCTTAGCTCAGGCAGGATGACCCCAGAGCACACTAATTTATGCAGTAGCTCACAACCTTAATGCCAGTAGCTCACAAAGCAGAATTTTTGCTCACAATGACTCCACAGCTTAGAGAGAGTATTGCTTGGGAGTGTGGGGAGGCAATGCAACTAGGGTTGCCAAGTCCCTCATAGCCTCCAGCGGGGGAAGCACGCAGCACGATGACATCACGTGTGACTGATGTCATCATGCCAGCAACATCGCGAGGCAGCCACTCTTGGCGTTTCCAGGAAACCTCTATGGTTTTCCCAGATGCTCTAGCCATTTGGGAGGGGAAAACTCTATGGTACCAGTTGTACCATAGAGTTTTCCTTCCAAATGGCTAGAGCATCTGGGAAAAACCATAGCGTTTCCCCTGAAACGCCTAGAATGGCTGCTGCACAATGTTGCTGGCGCAATGATGTCACTTTTGGGTGATGTCATTGCGCCAGCGACATTGGGGGAGGTTCCCCCCACTGGCCCAGTGTGGGCCGGCGGGTTGAGAACCTCCTGGGTGGCTTGGCAGCCCTAAATGCAACTCTTAAATAGATTCTGTCAAGATATATAACAGTAATGTGCGGGTTCTGTTATGTCATTGCTTCTCTGCCTGCCTAGTTTTTTCTTTCTCTGCGTTTTGGCACAAAAAGAAAGAACACTGTGCTGTGTGTGGGGGGTGCCTTTTCTTGTGGCAGTTCTTTGATGTTGGAACAAGTTTCCTCTGACCATATCCTACCCCCCCACCACCACCCCTTTTTGTTCTCTGGAGCATCCAGTCTTTGGCTGTTCCCAGACTGTGCTTGGGTCCTGCGGGACCGTTGTTGCAATTCTCAAAGCCATGATTTCATGCCTTAATTGAATGCACGCTTGCTTGGGGAAGATTAGATGCGGACTCGTGAGCTGAAAGTGGAGAAGAAATGGGGAGGCCAAGTGGATTGACGGAGATTAATCCTTGATCTCAGGCCCTCTGACAAGGGGATGGCAAGTTCAGGCTGATAGCTGCTCAGCCACAACCAGCTTATCCTAACCTGGGAAACTTCCATGGAGCTGGGGGCGGGGGGGGGGGGGAGGGGAGGGGGGAGGGGGAAGGGAGGAGAGAAAATGAGCTGCAAGTAGAGATGCTGCAAATAGCTGTAGATTTCTGCTCCCCATGCAAAGAGCCTATCTTTAGTGTTGCAGATACAGATGGCAGGTTTAGAATATTGTCACTGAATGGGGGGTATGGTTGGGATGTGAAGGTAGAGTTGACAGTCCCCAGGTGGGGGCAGGGAATTCCTGTTGGGATATTTGTTTAAATTAGAGGCAAGGAGTTTGCGTAAAGGAATCAAAGACAATTGCTTATCAAAAGAAATAAAATTTACTAGCAGAAAACATCAGGAAAAGGTACTTGGGAGTAAAAAGAAATAAAGATTGCATTCTGCATGCTGCATCTGCGTCCTAATTGCTACATGGCTAGTTTATAACTCTTTGTCTCCTGGCTTCTTGTTCCCAGAGAGCATTTGGAACAGAAAGACAGGCAACTGAGCTTGCATACAAGATCAAAGCTTCTCAGACACAAGGTGCTAGCTGACCAATGCAGACCAACTTTCTCCTGCTTAGAAGAAACAGTTCCTAATTGGATTTAGGCTACAATACATCATATCCTGTATTTCAGCTAAACAACAACAGTTAACTCTATAATGTCTGAAATGTGCATAGTTTCCTTTCCAACAATTCCCCCAGTTTGGAGGCCCTCTCTGCTTCATGGTTATCAGGAAGTGGGGGAAGGAAATGTCTGCTGGGAACTCTATTATACCTTACAGAGACCAATTCCCATAGGGTATAATGGAGAATTGATCTGTGGGTATCTGGGGCTCTGGGGGGCTTTTTTTTTTGAGATAGAGACACCAAAGTCTCAGCATGGCATTTGGTGCCTCTTCTCAAAACACCCTCCAAGTTTAAAAAAGATTGGACTAGGGGGTCCAATTCTGTGAGCCCCAAAAGAAGGTGCCCCTATCCTTCATTATTTCCAAATGGAGGGGAGGCATTTAAAAGGTGTGCAGTCCCTTTAAATGTGATGGCCAGAACTCCCTTCCGAGTTTAATCATGCTTGTCACATTCTTGCTCCTGGCTCCACCCCTAATGTCTCCTGGCTCCACCCCCAAAGTCTCCAGATATTTCTTGCATCTGGCCTGGCAACCCTATGTGCAGATCAGCAGCTGGTATTTTACAGGCCAGCATGTTACACAAGAGATACCTTAACTGGAGATTTCAGGGAAGGAGTCTGGGTCATAGGGTTGCCAGTCCCCAGTTAGGGCAAAATAACGAACCCAATTGTTAATTCATTTACAATTATTTAAGTATGAAACTTCAAAGCAGTGGTTATTGTAATCTAATTCAACAATTGATATAAAGCTAATACAAGCACGCAGTATCATTCCTAAGGAGTATTACCGCCAATACCGGCGTGCTTGTTTTAGCTTTAGTCTTTGTTAATAGTGCCATTGTGAAATACATCAATTTGGATATCCCTCTTTGATAAAGACAGTGGAAACGATGCGACAAGCATCCTGCCGGCTCCAGGCTCCATCAGAGGGACGTCGGGAAATCTTTGGATTCGTTCCTTTTGGAAAGAAAAATCTGCACAGGCACTTTGACCTACAAGCACTTTGTAGCACTAAGCACTTTAACTTAAGCAATTTGTTCTAATGAAGCATGTGCTTAGATGCGTTTTGGAAATGATTTACATGTACTTACCTTGATATATTAATTGTTGAATTGGATTATAATAATCAGTGCTTTGAAGTTTCATACTTAAATAACTGTCAATGAATTAACAATTGCGTTCGTTATTTTGTCACGGTTTCTCTGGGTTTTCATTCTCTCTGTGATTCTCTCTATTGTAATTCTAATCCCCAGTTGGGGGCAGGGGATCCCCTGGTTTGGAGACCCTGGTGGGGGGGGTGGAAGGGAGACTGCTGGGCACTCTATTATACCCAATGAAGATCGATTCCCACAGGGTATAATGGAGAATTGATCTGCAGGTATCTGGGGCTCTGGGAGGACTGTTTTTTGAGGGAGAGGTACCAAATTTGCCGCATGACATTCAATGCCTCTCCTCAAAATGCCTTCCAAGTTTCGAAAGGATTGGGCAAGGGAGTCCAGTTCTGTGAGACCCAAAAGAAGGTGCCCTTATCCTTCATTATTTCCAATGGACGGAAGGCATCTAAAAGATGTGCAGTCCCTTTAAATGTGATGGCCAGAACCCTTTGGAGTTCAGTTATGCTTGTCACACCCTTGCTCCTGGCTCCACCCCAATGACTCTTGACTCCACCCCCAAAACCCCCAGATATTTCTTGAATTGGATTTGGTAGCCCTAGTCTGAGACCTTCTGTAAACAAAATTTTAAAAGTGAAGGGCTGGTCGCTGTCCCCTGTCTCAGCCTCTATACTACCTGGCAAGAGAGTCAGGGTACTTTCACACATACTAAATAACATACTTTCAATCTGCTTTGGAACGGGATTTTACTGTGTGAAATGGGAAAATCCAGGGGGGGGGGGGTTGTAGCAAGAACTCCTTTGCATATTAGGCCACACACCCCTGATGTAGCCAATCCTCTAAGAGTTTACAGGGCTCTTAGAACAGGGCCTACTGTAAGATCCAGGGGGATTGGCTACATCAGGAGTGTGCGACCTAATATGCAAGAGTTCTTACTATAAAAAAAGCCCTGGGAAAATCTACTCGCAAATGGCCGCTGAAATGGATTGAAACTGCATTATCTAGCATGTGTGAAAGCACCTTCAGAAAGCTAGTCCATAACTTATCAAATGTTAACATGGCAGATTCTTTGTGGGACTTTTTATAAGGTGCTTTTAAGGATGTTCTAAAGGTCTAAAATGCTCTGGTTAATGACTGTAATAAACAGAACAGAACAGATAACTAGTCAGATTAAGCTTCCTTTCTGTGTTTACTCTTCTGCCACGGTCCCTTTGAAGTAGACTAATAGATCGCAGGGAAATTGCCTCTCCTTCCTTCCGCTCATCCTCTCCCACAATGCACTTCTCCTTGCACACGCCAAGAGGAGGGACGCACTGTCTCCATCTTTACTCCAGGATGGAGATGTCCCTCTCACCATCTGTCTCTATCCCTAGTAAGTTAGGGAGTATTCCTTAACTTCCCTAGTAAATTAGGGAGTATAGAAAGGAGTCCTCACAGTTTCACCCATTTCACCATGAGGACTCCTTTCTATACAGTCCCTCCTTTTTCTCGCTATTGCGACATCCCAGCGGAACGTTTGAGGACTTCACCCTAAAACACTAACGTATGGACTTAAGTGTATATTTTGGGGGAGTACAAATACCTTATTGTTTCTTTGTTCTTCATTTTGTCTTAAATTTGCACTAAATCAATAGCATGTACACACAAGTGTGAATATTTATTGTTGACCGGTGATTTGATTATTTTCCTATTTATACACTGGTACCAGTTATTTATATTGTATTTTCTACAAGGGAACTGATCTCTGTAGTCTGGAAATCAGTTATAAAAGTGGGGCATCTCCAGGTTTCACCTGGATGTTGGCAACCATATCTGGGAATGACCGCTTTCTGGGCAAGGAGTAAAACTTTTCTGGGCAGAACTGATACCTCTTCTGAATGGGTTTAGATGTTCCATTCACTGAAACATGGTTGACTGGCATCCCCTCAGAGTATGTTGGAACGTATTAGAAGCAAAATTATGGAGCTTTATTGTTTAAGTTAATTGCGTTTCTCCTTTTACACTTGGGAACCTTTGCGTTTATAATATTTAACAGGATTTTTTGGAGCTCTTTCTTTTGGTTTTCTATACTTTCATTATTACTGGATTTCCTTCTATTCTTTCTGGAATATCAATGTGATATTATCCTTTGGCAGATGTATAATATACATACTTTTCATACTGTTTTCTGGCTGAGTGTTTATTGGGTTATATTTTGTGTTTCATTTATTTTGTTTCTTTTAGCCTACCCTGGTTCCCTCCTCCTCACTTATTTTGTGTTCTCAGGCTGCGATAATAGCATTCACACAGCCCCCTTTGCCACAGACTGACATTGCCGAAGTCAACGCAGGCTGTTGAAAAGCCATGGGCTCGAATGGGTGTATGAATGTACCCTTGAGAGCGCTACGGAACAGCTAGAAACGGCAAAAGGAAATTGAAAACAGAGGAGATGAGAAAACAAAATGTTCCCCAGGGAGCTGGGTTGTATACTTGAATTATCGTAGCATGTAAAGTGGTTGTGGGAACAGCTGGAGGGACACACTAGGACAGCACCAAGTTTTTGAACTTGCGGTGCTTACAAAATAACAAGAAACTCCTTTCTTGTGCCATTCCTCCCCAGTTTGGTATCAAAATTTAACCCACACCCCCTGCGCTTAGAGCAGGAGTGTCGAATTAATTTGTTATGAGGGACGGATCTGACATGAATTAGACCTTGTTGGGCCAGGCTGAGCCATGTTGGGCCAGGCCATGTGCATTGCTACTTCAGATTAGGTAGCAGAGATATAAACTTTATAAAGGACACAGACAAACACAATTAAATATTTTTAAAGAAAACATAAAATTAAAGCATGCTTACAACATTAGCACTTGTTGGCCTTAAAGCCTGTCAGGGGAGGGCGGGATATAAATAAAGGTGCTGGATATATAAATGATAAATAAATAAAGGTGCTGTCTTTGCATTTCTCTCATGGAATCCAGGGAACTGGGCAAAGAAAGCTCTGGCTCTTTCCTTGCTTCCCCAGGGGACCAGGAAGAGGAGAAGCCTCAGCCAATAGAAGGAAGAGAGGCTTGGCTTAAGTAGTTCTGCTGTGTGATTGAGAGAGCCTGGTGAAGCGACCTCTGCCTCTCCCCTCTCGTCCCCAAGGGAGGAGCCTTATCCAGTGGAGAAAACAGAGGCTTTGCTCTGTAGCTCCTGTGCAGTTGAGCAAGCCTTGCAAAGCAAGCTGTGATGCAGAAGGAAGCAAGAGAGAGGGAGAAGGAAGCAGATGACAGCCAGTTGCTCGGGAGGGCTGTTAGGAGCCCTCCGGAGGCCTAATTCGGCCCCTGGGCTGCATGTTTGACACCCCCGACCTAGGGTGTTCAAGGCTAGAATCTAACAGAGATGGTTGGGCAGAATACATGTTCAGGATTCAGGAGGAGCTGCCTCATGATGTGCTCTTTGTGGCCACAGCGTCTGGGGCTCCTGGGCTTTCCATTTTAAAGCCAGATCAAAGAAAAACCTCCTTTGTGCCAGTGGAAAGAGAAGTAGCATGCCAGCTGTGGGTGGAGCCTTCACATGAAAGCTCTTCTTGTAGCCAATCCGGAGGATGGACAGGGCTAAAGACCACTTTCAAAAGAGCAAAGCTTAGCTTGGGTGTTCCCCTTTCCTCTTTTGGCCCTTTTTACAGGCCTTGTTAAATATTCTTTAGCAACTATGCCACAGCGAGGCTGAGCTGTTGGAGGGGCGGGGGAGAGGAAAAGAGGGTGTTGCGGCATAGGTTTGTCATTTGTCAACCTGGGTTGCCAACCTCCAGACAGTGTATATATTTTTTAAAAGCCATGAAAATTAACTGATGTAAGTCATCATGAGTATTATGAAAATTCTATTTCTTAGTGCAGTATAAGTATAAATAGAAATAGTCACTCACAGGGCTTTTCTGGAGAAGTAACGCACAGGAACACAGCTCCAGCTGGCTTGGCATCAGGGTGTGTGGCCTAATATGCAAATAGTTCCTGCTGGGCTTTTTCTACAAAAGAAAAACTCTGTATGAAACAATGGTGACATCAGGGGGTGTGGCCTAATATGCACATGAGTTCCTGCTAGGCTTTTTCTAAAAAAAAAAAACCCTGTGTGAAACAATGGTAACATCAGGGGGTGTGGACTAACATGCACATAAGTTTCTGCTGGTTTTTTTTCTACAAAAAAAGCCCTGGACTCATACAAAATTCAGAGCAATACATATCCATTCCATAAATACAAAGTCTATATCCAGATCCATTCAGTCCTCTTCAGTCCGGCTTCCACCCGGGCCATGGGACGGAGACAGTGCTGGTCGCCCTAGTAGATGACCTGCAACGGCATCTGGACCGGGGCGGTTCGGCGGTACTGATGTTGTTGGACCTATCGCCAGCGTTCGATACGGTCGACCATCGGTTACTTGCCCGCCGCCTCACCGACGCGGGGATCCAGGGGTTGGCCTTGCAATGGCTTTCCTCTTTCCTTGAAGGTCGGGGACAGAGGGTCGCGATTGGGGATGAGCTGTCCCGGAGGCACACGCTTGACTGCGGGGTGCCTCAGGGTGCGGTTCTTTCCCTGATGTTATTTAACATCTATATGCGTCCCCTCACCCAGATTGCCCGAAGGTATGGGCTGGGTTGTCACCAGTATGCTGATGACACCCAGCTCTATCTGCTCATGGGCGGCCGGCCGGTCTCCGCCCCACAAGACCTGGACCGGGCGTTACAGGCTGTGGCTGGGTGGCTCAAACGGAGCGGGCTGAGGCTAAATCCAGCGAAGACAGAGGTCCTTTGCTTGGGCCGTCGCGGCCCGGGAGGGGAAATACCCCTTCCGGTTTTTGACGGTGCTCCACTGACGGCGGCGCACAGGGTCAAGAGCCTGGGGGTACTTCTGGAGCCTTCTTTAACTATGGAGGCCCAGATAGCAGCCACTGCCAAGTCCGCATTCTTCCACCTTAGGCGGGCAAGGCAGCTGGCTCCCTTCCTGGAACACGACGATCTAGCAACGGTGATCCATGCTACGGTCACCTCGAGATTGGACTACCGCAATGCCCTCTACATGGGGCTGCCCCTGTGTTGAACCCGGAAATTGCAGCTGGTGCAGAACGCCGCCGCTCGGCTGTTATTGGGGCTCCCAAGATGGGAGCACATTCAGCCGGGACTTCGGGCTCTGCACTGGCTGCCAATATCCTACCGAGTTCGGTACAAGGTGCTGGTTATTACCTTTAAAGCCCTATATGGTCTAGGACCTGCCTACCTAAGGGACCGTCTCTCCCCGCATGTTCCCCAGAGAGCACTGCGATCGGGATCTCAAAATCTTTTGGTCGTCCCCGGGCCAAAGGAGGCCCGCTTTAAGATCACAAGGGACCGGGCCTTCTCTGTAATAGCTCCATTTTGGTGGAACCAGCTGCCGGAGCAGGTAAGGGCCCTGTGGGATCTTACTCAATTCCGCAGGGCCTGTAAGACAACCCTCTTCTGGCTGGCCCACAACTAACCGGCCTTGTATCCTTGTATACCTGTATACCGACTACTGAATATCGAATATGGAACATCGAAATGTTGAAGACGGTATACCGAATCAGTATTTGAATTTGAATAGAGTGTAGCTTTATGACCGCGGTCTGATTTTAACGACATGTACATTTATAACAAATGTTGGATTTTAATTATTTAATGAAATGTTAATTTTATAGTGTAATTTATTTTTATGTTAGTTTTACATATGTTGTAAGCCGCCCTGAGCCACTCGATGGGAAGGGCGGGATATAAATCCCAGATAGATAGATAGATAGATAGATAAATAAATAAATAAATAAATAAATAAATAAATAAATAAATAAAAAATAACTCAGTCCAATTCAATATAGGTCCATCTTTCCATCTCTGTTATTCCTTTGCATTCTTTTTAATAGCATAGACCAGGGGTGGCCAACTGTAGCTCTCCAGATGTTTTTTGCCTACAACTCCCATCAGCCCCAGCCATTGGCCATGCTGGCTGGGGCTGATGGGAGTTGAAGGCAAAAAACATCTGGAGAGCTACCGTTGGCCACCTTTGGCATAGAGTGCTTGTTTGATCCCAATTCACAATAAAGATGAATTTATTAATCCAGACACAGTCTCATCTCCCTAACTTGTCAATCATGGTTTTATATCAAATAGCCCCTGACGGTATTGTCGACCAACCACTGTTTCCAAATTCATCTTTCTCAAAGAGGCATAATACATATCATTCCAACTGGGACGAGCGGGAGGTGGAGGCTGGAGAGCTCCTGGAATTACAACTGGTCTCCAGACAATAGAGCATAGTTCACCTGGAGAAAATAGCCACTGTGGAAGGTGGACTCTATAGCTTTATACCCCATTGGAACCCCCCTCTTCAGACCCCCGCCCTCAGGCTCCATCCCCCAAATCTCGAGGTATTTCCCAACCCCAGAGCTGGCAACCCTGATCCCTGGGGGCCCAGGAAGTTTTTCTCAAGTTGAGACTTTTGCAACCTGGAAAAAGGGGAGGGACAGGAATAAGGCTGAGCAGTGCAAGCATGGGGCATATGTGACTGCTATCCCCACACATCTCGCTTCCACTCGCTGCCTGTACAGTGGGGCAGCTTTTTCTGCCCTGGTGGGGAATCAGCCCACTGGGAGGTGGGACGGGGAGGGGTAGCCATCTAGGAAACATATACTTGCCATGATAAAAATTATAAAATGTTCTGGGATGCTATGACTATCACACTTCCCCTGTTCTAAGTGAAGGCCATCTGACACAACAAAACTAAACATTTTCAGGAACACCCTTGCTGCTTTCAAGGGTAGCAAGCCTGCACCCCCTGCTTGCATCTTCTTGGGAATATTTAATAAAAGAAGATGCATAGTTTGGTGTCATCTTCCATGGAGAACTGTTGACCTTGCTCCATTCCATTGGCTGCTGGGAAGGTGTAATGAAATCACATCCCGTGTCTTCTTTTACTGGATATTCCTGGGGAGATGCAAGGGTGTAGTGTCAGTAGAACCCTGCAGAGCCCTTGCATTGCGCAGTTATCGGCAGGGCTTTTTTTTTGTAGCAGGAACTCCTTTGCATATCAGGCCACCCGCCCCTGATGTTGCCAATCCTCCAAGAGCTTACAGGGCTTCTTAGTCCAGGGCCTACTGTAAACTCCAGGAGGACTGGCTATATCAGGGAGCATGTGGCCTAATATGCAAAGCGGTTCCTGCTACAAAAAAAAGCCCTGGTTATCAATGTGCATCACCAATGCCGCGCTTTCTTGTTCATGGTGGTGGAAGCTGGGACGGCCCCATTCACCATGCAGATGAGACTGAGATGGATTTGCCAACGGAAACTGGAAACCAAAGGTTGTGTTGTGATTGTAGCAGAGGCTATAGCCTGTGGTGTAGGAGCCCCATGGCGCAAAGTGGTCAACTGCAGTACTGCAGTCCAAGCTCTGCTCATGACCTGAGTTTGATCCCAGCAGAAGCTGGGTTCAGGTAGCCGGTTCAAGGTTGACTCAGCCTTCCATCTTTCTGAGGTCAGTAAAATGAGTACACAGCTTGCCTGGGGTAAAGTGTAGATGACTGGGGAAGGCAATGGCAAACCACCCTGTAAAAAGTCTGCCATGAAAATGTTGTGACGCAACGTCACCCCAGAGTTGGAAAATGACTGGTGCTTGCGCAGGGGACTACCTTTATAGCCTGTGGTACTTCTGGGATTTTGATAAAGGTAGTGGATGTCACCACAAAATGGCTGCCATGAGAGGTGGAACCCAGTCACTAAACAGCTGCCATTGGGATGCAGTTACAAAATGTTAGGAGCTTTCCAGCCAAGGATCCTGCTATGGAGTTACAGTTGCCAGCTGCAAGTTGGGGAATGCTGGGAAACTTTGGGGATGGAGCCTGAAGTGGGTGGAATTTGGGGGGAGAGGAGGGGGTTTAGCGGGGTATAATGCCATAGAGTCCACCTTCCAAAGCAGTCATTTTCTTCAGAGGAACTGATCTCAGGAGATCTCCAGATACCACCTGGAGGTTAGGAACCTTACATGATGGATGCATCTATTTCTGAATGGAGGGCTCCTACAGACCCAAATGTGATGCCTCCTGGGGACTTCTGACGTACCTCTTGCTCCAAAGAGGCAGAGGAAAACCAAGACTGGTTCTTTGATTGAGGTGGAAATGCTTTGAGGAAGGAGTAGATGGGCACTCCGAAGCATCAGCAGGTACAATGGCACTCCTGGACACTGTGTTAAAAGTCACTGCTCCGTTTCTATGTTTTCCCCCACACTTTGTATGCAAACTATTCCCCAAAGCTGCCTCCCATTGGTAGTAGACTAGTCAATACTATGTGTGCATTGGAACCTCTTAAAGAACACATCCCCTAATTTGCTTTGTTTTCAAGCTACGTTGCAGCAGGCAACCTTCTGGCGTGCTACCAACTTCAGCACCCAGGTAGGGAGGTGCAGGGATGCTTATTTGGCCCCAATTTCCTGTTTTTAAAAAGCATTCAGGATCCAATCATATTCTAACCCTTCACCTTTCAAGAGGCTTAAAGGGTATCTTATTGCACCTGCTACAGCCAAACTTTTCTGAAGGATTAGAACAAAGTTGGAGTTCAATGGCGCCTTTAAAACCAACAAAGTGTGCTTGCACATGAAAGCTTATTTCAGGCATAAGCTTTCATGTGCAAGCACACTTCCTCAGATTCAGTGAAGCAGAATTCCTCAACCATTGCATGAAGAGAGAGAGAGGGGGGGGGGGTTTGGCTGCCAGGAAGGGCCGGTTAGAATCAAGATGCATAAATATCTTGAGTGGTTACAGCTGAGCTTGGATTCAGGTGGTTGGTAGGATCTGTGAATGGCAGTAAATGAGCATACAAATACAGGAGATGACAAGCAGATGTGAGAACTCAAACTCTGGTTGAATAAAACTTTGTTGGTCTTAAAGGTGCCACTGGACTCAGCCTTTGTTCTGCGGCTTCAGACCAACGCAGCTGCCCACCTGAATCTTTTCTCAAGCATCTCACTTTCCACCTTACCTTCTCAGATAACCCTACTCTCACCTCTTTATTATTATTTCCCCCTCAAATCATGTTGCCACCTTGTATGGATCTATCATGGACCCTTGAACAACGTGACAAACAGAAATTTAGCAGGTAGAAATGTTCCCTGGTACGTTTCTCTGCGCTGTGAGAAGTTTGGCATTCTTAATTTCCTTGCAATGAGATCGCTGTTCAAGGTGCTAGAACAGTAAAAAAAAGGACTAAAATTATGTTGATTGGCAATCCAAAGAGCCCTTTTTAGCCCAAGCTCATTGGAGGAGGAGGAGGAAGAGCTGGGTTTATACCCTGCCCTTCACTTGGAGCCTCAGAGCAGCTTACAGTCTCTTTCCCTTCCCCTCCCAGTGACAGCCACCCTGTGAGGTAGGTGAGGCTGTGAGAGTTCTTGGAGGACTGCTGAAGAGAACAGCTCTGAGAGAACTGTGACTGACCCAAAGTCACCCAGCTGGCTGCATGTGGAGGAGTGGGGGAATCAAACCCAGTTCTCCAGATTAGAGTCCATTACTCTTAACCGCTACACCATGCTGGCAGGCCACAGTCAGCAGCCTGGATGGGAAGCCACCAGGGAAGACTGGGGTAGCTATGCAGAGGAAGGCAATGGCAAACCACCTCTGCTCATCTCTAGTCTGGAATTCCGGGTGGACAGGATGGCCATGAATTGGTTGTGATTCAGTAGTGTCTTCTCCACTTCACTCTGTCTCTTTTGCAAGGAGCAGGGCTTTTTTTGCAGCAAGAACTCCTTTGCATATTACGCTACACACCCCTGATGTTGCCAATCCTCCAAGAGCTTACAGGGCTCTTCTTACAGGGCCTACTGTGAGCTCCAGGAGGACTGGCTACATCAGGGGTGTGTGGCCTAATGTGCAAAGGAGTTCCTGCCACTAAAAAAGCCCTGGCAAGGAGTATCGTCATCATGGGATTGTTTATCTCTTTCTGTCAAACAAACCCTTCACTATTATACAATAGAAACTGCGGCTTATTCCCTTAACCAGGCATAATCATTTTTCTGATCTGTCATTTACATGATGGGAGCTCACAAAGAGGAGAGACTGCAGGAGGAGAAAAATGAGGTAAGGAAGGGAGGTGGTGGTGAGCTTGCCCTTGCTGGCAGTCTCTAAGCAGCAGTCAGACAAATACTTGTCAGGGATGCTCCAGGCTGATCCTGCCAATATTGAGTGTGGGGTTGGACTAGATAGCCTATATGGACCCTTCCAACTTTGTGATTTTGTGATGCATTCTATGATATGTTTCAGGGATGGAGCAGGAGGAAGGAGTCTTGAGTATGTTGTCTCGCTCTGCTTGTTTTGAGGTTTTTGGAGAAGAGAGCACAACTCTGGGGCTGGACATGTCTGTGGGGTGCTGCATCCTGTGACCAAACAAGTGAAGAACCAACCACAAAGTCCATTTTCAGTGGGGCTTGTTAATGAGAGCTTCTGGTTGATCTATGCCCTGAAACACCAAACCTGGCCTTGATTCTGAACATTAGCTGTAGAGTAGCTGGATCAGAGACCCAGTTCGGTATAGCGGCTAAGTGCACAGACTCTAATCTGGGAGAACCGGGTTTTATTCTCTATACCTCTACATGCAGCTGCTGGATGACCTTGGGTCAGTCACAGTTCTCTCAGGCCTGTTGTCTCAAGAGCAGCTTTCTCAGTCCCACCTGCTTCACAGGGTGTCTGTTGTGGGGAGAGACAGGGAAAGGAGACTCTGAGTGAGCTTTGCGCTTACTAGCAAACTGTTGAATTTTCATTATATTTCAGAGGGCCTCCTTAGTAAGGGGGGCTTCTGTCAATGCCAGCAGAAATGCATATGTCCTGAATCATCCAGAGCCCCTTGTGTGCTTTGCAGGTATGATCGAGCAGCCCCTGGTTCAGCTCTCCCCATGGCTGCATGTGGCGATCCCAGAGCTCTTTGTTCTGTGGACAGCTCTGATCTGTTCTGAACACTTCCAACCTGTTCTTCAGTGAGCCAGTTTGGTATAGTGGTTAAGTGCATGGACTCACATCTGGGAGAACCGGGTTTGATTCCCCACTCCTTCACTTGCAGCTGCTGCGATGGCCTTGGATCAGCCATAGCTGTCTCTGGAGTTGTCCTTGAAAGGGCAGCTTCTGGGAGAGCACTCTCAGCCCCACCTATCTCACAGGGTGTCTGTTGTTGGGGAGGAAGGTAAAGGAGATTTTAAGCCGCTCTGAGATTTGGAGTGGAGGGTGAGATATAAATCCAATATCATCATCATCACCACCTCCTCCTCCTTCCCCCCCAACCTGGCCCTGCTGCATGCCATCAATTGTTTATGAAGAAAAAAAATTGTCAAATTCTCTATAAGAGATGACATGATGAGTATATCTAACAATACACTAATGGTGGCGGGGAGAAGAGGGGGGGGTGGAGGGAAGAAATAAGTCTGTTCCATCCCCTGCAGGTTTATTGAATCCAGGTGAGGGGAAGATTTTGGTGGCTGGGGTGGGGATGGTTTGCCAGATCGTTTTTCTCCTCCCTCAATTTCTCCTCTTTGTGAACACCCATCCTGTAAGTGACAAAACAGAAATTGATTATGCCTGGTTAAGAGAATAAGCCCCAGTTTCCATTGTGCAATTGTGAAGGGGGTGTGTGAAAGAGAGAGAGAGAGACAGAGAGAAAAAGAAAGAGAGCTCACATTCCCTTGAAAACAATGTGTCTTTCCTCATTTTGGAAAGAAAGAATAGCGCTGTATAAAGTCATAGAAATCCTTCTTACATTTCTCCCCTCCGATTCATGTGGCACAGTATGTTCTCTCTGCTTGCTCTGCCACAAAACCCCTAATCTATCTACCTTCAAATTCAAAAGTAATTATTACATGGTAATAAGTACTATGTAAACTGGCAAAATGCCTGTGGAGAAAGAAAACTCAGAGCACATCTGATTCCGGAGGTTATCCTGTTTCCTTTGCAAAATTGTGCATTTTGTTTAAAAGGTGGGACTTAACAAACTTTTTATAAGATCACCAAAGCCGAACTTCTCAGAGCGCTGGTGTGCTCTGAGTGCAGCTGCCCAGTCTCCTCTGAGCAGGCCATCTTTTGTTCCAGGAGAGAAAGGTACCAATTTCCTTATTAAGCAATTTTGCGGGAAAGCATGTTTTCTTTAAGCCCATTGTACAGTTGATGGACACCAGAAATGTTTTGCTGCAATGAAGTATAGTTACAAGGACAAAAGAGAGTCATGTTCTGAATGCAGAAGTGGGGGGGGGGGATGCTAAGGAAGAGAAATTGACAAGAGAATGGAGTCTGTGCGAGTACTGAGCTGAGCAATGCAGGTACTGAATGGGCCAATGGGGAGAATGGAGCTGTGTGGGTACTGAGCCTGGGTACAGTCTGGACATGGGATCAAAATTAGGGTTCCCAAGTCCCCCGTGGCCTCCAGCCATAGAGTTTTCCCTCCCAAATCGCTAGAGCGTCTGGGAAAACCATAGAGTTCTCCCGGAAATGCCTAGAGAGGCCGTCAAGCAATGTCGCCGGCACAATGTCATCACTTCCGGGTGACATTGTCACACCAGCAACATTGGGGAGGTACCCCCTCACAGGCCCAATGTGGGCCGGGAACCTCCAGGGTGGGAGAACCCCTGCCTGGTCCAGGGGCTTGGCAGCCCTGATCAGAATGGACATTAAAGATCATATCATCTTTTAACAGGCAAGGTCTGGGCTACATGTGGATCCAGAAATTCTGCAACATGGGGACAGCCCCGAGTGCAGCTTTATAGATCTGCAAACTCAAGGAAATCCCCATATTTTCACAAAAATGCAATTTGGGGTTTAAAAAAAAAATCCAAAAAACCCTGGGGGTAACTTCTTAATGGTAATAGCGACCAAGCATGTTCAAACAATTAAAACATTAATCACCATGTGGGGTTGCCATAACAACCTAATATATCAGCTGGAGGAGGTGAGCAGGGAAAAGTATAGCTGGAATGTGGATGAGCCGGGAGGAGGGGAAAGGGTGGAAGTGGAGCTGGAAACATTGGGGAACGGGTGGAAGGCACAGCTAACTCAGGGCTTTTTTTTTTTTTTTTAGCAGGAACTCCTTTGCATATTAGGCCACCTCCACCCTCCCGATGTAACCAATCCTCCAAGAGCTTGCACGGCTCTTCTTACAGGGCCTACTGTAAGCTCCAGGAGGATTGGCTACATCAGGGGTGGGTGGCCTAATATGCAAATGAATTCCTGATACAAAAAAACCCTGAGCTAACCTGAGAAGTAGAGTGGGCCTTAAACCCAGAGAAGATGGAAGTAGGGAGAGGCAGGGAGGAGGTGCAACCAGGCCAGATGCGATGGCAAAGTGAGCACTGGTAGTGGTATTCCCCTTCCTCGGTAAGTCCTTCCAAGTCCACCACTTGTGTTGAAGTAATGTTAAACTATGTAAAGGTGTATTTCCAGTTTGAAGCCCTGGTTGGTGTAGAGGCAGTTGTTGTAGTGGTTAAGAGTGGTGGATTTTAATCTGGAGAGCTGGGTTTGATTCCCCACTTCTCCACATGCAGCCAGCAAGGTGATCTTGGGTCAGTCACAGCTTCTCAGCCTTACCTACCTCACAGAGTTTCTGTTGTGATGAGAGGAAGGGGAGGTGATTGTAAGCCGCTCTCCTTCGGGTAGAGAAGGGTCGGGTATAAAAACCAACACTCTTCCTCCTCCTCCCTTAGTCTGTTTTGAAGAATATAAGAGGAAATACTGGTTGCCAGCTTACTCTGTGATTACTCTGGGGAAGCAATCTCAGTCGATTCTGAAGGTTATCCAGTCTAAAACAGTATAGCACATTGAGCCATTGAATGCAGTTGGCAGGGGAGGTATGAGACTTGGGGCAACCGTGGCCATAGGTTGCCAGGTCCAATTCAGAAAATATCTGGGGGTTTTGAGGGTGGAGCCAGGAGACTTTCCCATTCCCTAAATACAGCTGTACAGTTCCCCTGAATACAGTTTTCATTTCCTCGTCCCCCATCAGCTAATCTTCCACTTAATGAAAGTGAACACACACAAACATGCTCTCACAAAGCAGACAAAATAAACACAGTTAGCACATGCACACTTTTGTGATCTCGCTGGGGCAATTTACTCATGGGAGCTGCTGAATGTAATCGTCTGCTGCATTTCAAGCAACTTCTTCAGATTAAAAGAAAAACAAAAGCAGAGCAGCCTAGGGGGTGGAATTTTCCTCCGTTCCATAATCAGGTTCCAGTTAACTCAATTTTACTATACACATGACTTCTGAAACAAATGCAAAACAAGCAGAGGGACTGTACTGGATTCTCTTCCTTTCTCACATGGTTCACACGCTCACTGGGACGAGCCACATAGCTCTGCTTACTCACCCCATCCATGCAACTTTCCTCTAGCTGAGATTTAAAGGCGCGCACACAATCCAAAAACACAAGCAGTTTTCAAGATTCTTTTAAGCCTGCCGAGGCTTAAAGGAACATCATGGCTGTTGGGGCGGGGCTTCCCCTCATCAGCCAGCTGGCTGGTGGTGGGGAGGAGCCTGCAAAACTGGGGGGTCCCCTGCCAGGACCTGGGGGCTGGCAAGCAGGGCCAGCCTGAGCCCTTCTGGCACCCAAGGCAGCACAACTCCTCCCCCGCCCCTGAGCCCTGGGGCCTGCTTATTACTCATGAGTAGACCTGTGGTGGCCGCCTACTTGTGAGTAGACCCGCAGCTGCCGCCTACTCACATGAATCAATGAGGAAGAGGCAGGATGGGTGAGCAGAGGATGGGGAGGAGGTGGAATGGGCGGGAGGACGAAGGGAATTGGCGGGGAGGAGGCAGGGCAGGCAAACAGGACAAGAAGGGACGGGGAGGAGGCAGGGTGAGTGGGAGAATGAAGAGAATCGGTGGGCAGGAGGCGGGGCAGGCAAGCGGAGGATGAGAAGGGACGGGTGAGAAGACGAAGGGAATAGGCAGGGAGGAGGCAGGGTGGGTGAGCAGAGGACGAGAAGAGGCAAGCAAGGAGGAGGGGAACAGGCGGATGGGTGGAGGAAGAGGCAAACTGGCATTTTGTCTATGGCATGGGGAGGTGGGGAGGGCCAAATTTGGTGCCCCCACCCTGCTGGCGCCCTAGACAACTGCCTAGTTTGCCTAGTGGAAGGCAGCCAGCCGTAGTAGTGCACAGCCAGCAGATTTTTAGCACAGCACCTTCAAATAAGAGATGGTCATCCAATGAATGAGGAGAACCCTGAAGTTCAGAGGCAGTGCCCTTTAGAGTTTAGTGCCTCCATGTCTCTTTGCAGCCCCATTCAATCTTCTTACCATTTTTCCAGCATGTGAAAATGTCAAAATCTTTATATACTTCCTGATGATCCATTTTGGAGATGGAAATGTCTTTGCTGGGCATGATTAGTACTAAGCGATAATAATCCCATATTGGTGGCACATGATTAGCTCTTGAACATCGCCAGGTTAGCTGACTAAAGCCGCATTTGGTCTGTAATGCTTTTGGAAGCATCTGCTGGACTGAAATATGCATTTTTGATTGGCTTAATAATTCACTGCTTCGCTTAGGGAGCCCAGAATATTTCTTTGGGACCCAAGTTATCTTCTAGTGCCTGGTTGCCGCTCCCTGGCAACAACCCCATGCAGAGAGCGCCAAAAAGCAGAAATGGCTTCACCGTTGAGCCAGTGAGTTATATCTCATGTCATCAGATTAGTCAACAGAGGCTTCCTGGATCACAAAGCGCTCAGGCGATTAGATTCCAAAATAGAGAGCTTGCCCTAGAGTTGAAGGGGAAATGTTGCAAAAGATTGTGAAGGGGGGGGGGGTGTCTTGACATCAAAATTTGGCCTGCCACTGAAATTCATCTATTGCAGTTGCTCAACGAGCAAATAAAGTTAGTACAGCATTAATGAAAATATAGCATTAAGCCATCAGTCTTCAGTCCATGTACTGGGACCCTTAGGCAGGTTGGTAATCGTCTCTATATAAGGGGTGTCAAACTCATTTGTTGTGAGGGCTGGATCTGACAGAAAAGAGACCTTGTCAGGCCAGGCCCTGCATCTTCTTGATGTCACGTGACTTCCTGTCATGTAGTGTTGCCAATCCCCAGTTGAGGGCAGGGGATCCCCAGTTTGGAGGCCCTCCCCCCACATCAGGGTCACCAGAAAGCGAGGGGGGGGTGAAGAGATGTCCGGTGGGCACTCCATTATTCCCTATGGAGACCGATTCCCATAGGGTATAACGGAGAATTTGATCTGTGGGTATCTGGAGCTCTGGGGAGGCTGTTTTTTGAGGTAGAGGCACCAAGAGTTTAGTGCCATCTTGAAATCTTTGGTGTTTAGTGCCATCTTGAAATCGTACTGGAGCCTTTCTGTCCCATTTGTCCATTGGGAATTCTATGTGCAGTCTTTGGGTGCGCCGAAAAAAAACTTGTGGGTTTTGCAACTTTTTGCAACTTATTGATGCATCAGAAACACATTAATATCTTTTCTGGTTGAGATCTGTGGTTGGAGCCCCCAATGCCAGAAGAGCATTCGAAGCAGGAATAATCAAGTCGACCTCCTGTTCATTGGGACTCCTTTGATGGAACTGTGGAACTTTTGGGGAATTGTTATTGCCATTTAGTCTTCTATTGAACATATTTGTATGATTTTGTTTCAATACATTTTTAGTTATTTGGTCACTATTACTTCGGTTGTGCTGTCTTTATCCTACAAGTGACCTCTCTCCCTTTACTAATGCCCAGTTGGGGGCAGGGGAGCCCCGGTTTGGAGGCCCTCCCGCCACTTCAGCGTCACCAGAAAGCAGGGCGGGGAAGGAAATGTCTGCTGGGCACTCCATTATTCCCTATTGAGACCGATTCCCGTAGGGTATAATGGAGAATTTGATCTGTGGGTATCTGGAGCTTTGCGGGGGCGGGGGGCGCGTGCTGTTTTTTGAGGTAGAGACAACACATTTTCAGCATAGCATCCAGTACCTTTCTTCAAATCATCCTCCATGTTTCAAAAAGATTGGACCAGGGGGTGCAATTCTATGAGCCCCAAAAGAAGGCTCCTTAGAAAGCTTGAGTCCTGGAGTAAAAGGACAGGTCCTCTTGTGGATCAAAAACTGGCTGAGTAATAGGAAGCAGAGAGTGAGTATAAATGGGCAGTCTTCGCAGTGGAGGACGGTAAGCAGTGGGGTGCCGCAGGGCTCGGTACTGAGTCCCATGCTCTTTAACTTGTTCAGAAATGATTTAGAGTTGGGAGTGAGCAGTGAAGTGGCCAAGTTTGCGGATGACACTAAATTGTTCAGGGTGGTGAGCACCAGAGAGGATTGTGAGGAACTCCAAAGGGATCTGTTGAGGCTGGGTGAGTGGGCATCAACGTGGCAGATGCGGTTCAATGTGGCCAAGTGCAAAGTAATGCACATTGGGGCCAAGAATCCCAGCTAAAAATACAAGTTGATGGGGTGTGAACTGGCAGAGACTGACCAAGAGAGAGATCTTGGGGTGGTGAAAATGTCAAGACAGTGTGCGTTTGCAATAAAAAAGGCCAACGCCATGCTGGGAATTATTAGGAAGGGAATTGAAAACAAATCAGCCAGTATCATAATGCCCCTGTATAAATCGATGGTGCGGTCTCATTTGGAGTACTGTTTGCAGTTCTGGTCGCCGCACCTCAAAAAGGATATTATAGCATTGGAGAAAGTCCAGAAAAGGGCAACTAGAATGATTAAAGGGCTGGAACACTTTCCCTATGAAGAAAGGTTGAAACGCTTGGGACTCTTTAGCTTGGAGAAATGTCGACTGCGGGGTGACATGATAGAGGTTTACAAGATAATGCATGGGATGGAGAAAGTAGAGAAAGAAGTACTTTTCTCCCTTTCTCACAATACAAGAACTCGTGGGCATTCGATGAAATTGCTGAGCAGACAGGTTAAAACGGATAAAAGGAAGTACTTCTTCACCCAAAGGGTGATTAACATGTGGAATTCACTGCCACAGGAGGTGGTGGCGGTGGCTACAAGCATAGCCACCTTCAAGAGGGGTTTAGATAAAAATATGGAGCAGAGGTCCATCAGTGGCTATTAGCCACAGTGTGTGTGTATATATAAAATTTTTGGCCACTGTGTGACACAGAGTGTTGGACTGGATGGGCCATTGGCCTGATCCAACATGGCTTCTCTTATGTTCTTATGTGCCCCTATCCATTATTTCCAATGAAGGGAAGGCATTTAACAGGTGTGCAGTCTCTTAATGTGATGACCAGAACTCCCTTTGGAGCTCAGTTATGCTTGTCACACCCTTGATCTTGGCTCCAGCCCAATGTTTCCTGGCTCCACCCCCAAAGTCCCCAGATATTTCTTGAATTGCATCTGGTAACCTACTGTCATGTGTTTGCAGCTCTTCAGGTCCTGGAGTGGTTGAGGACCGCCAGTCTAAGTTCCCTCTTAAAAACTGTAGAATACTGTTCGCAACCGACCACATATTAGCGGAGAGATCCTGTCAGACACTGCGTGGATGTCACGTACTATCAAATGCCACACTACAGTATATCGGCTGTCAAATACTAGCTATTACATGTCAGATACTGATGGCCAGCTCCCAGATACTATCAGATGTTGGTGGCGACTGTGAATTTTGTGGGTGACAAACGCTGATGCTGAACGCTAAATATTTGTCAAATATTCACATATCCAGGGGGAAAAAATAGCTGAGAAGTGTTTTCAATCAAAATTCACAGAGGATATTTTCCAGGATAATTTGGAAGGGTGGTGTTGATTTGCAGCTCCATATTGTGTGGTTTGCAGCTCAGAGTTGCGAGCCCGAGTTCTGCAGGGGTCCTACAGCACAATGATGACAAAAATCAAAACGTGGTTACTGAGAAAGAAAAACTGTTTCTCAGAAAATATTTCCAGTTTGGTTAGGGAAATTAGGGTTGCCAATCCCCAGTCTGGTCCGTGGTTTCCTTGTTTATTTGGTTTAATTCCCAGTTGGGGACAAGAGATCCCCTGGTTTGGAGGACCTCCCCGCCACTTCAGGATTATCAGAAAGTGGGGGGGAGGCTGAGGCTGAATGTCTGTTGGGCACTCCATTATAGTCTCATTTATGTCAGATCTCATTTATGTCAGATCTGGCCCTCATAACAAAAGAGTTTGCGACCCTTGCCTTAGGTATAATGAAGAATCAATCTGTGGGTATTAGGGCTCAGGGGGGGCTGTTTTTTGAGGTAGAGGTACCAAATTTTCAGCATAGTCTCTGATGCCTCTCCTCAAACATCCCCCCCAAGTTTAAAAAAGATTGGACCAGAGGATCCAATTCTATGAGCCCCAAAAGAAGGTGCCCCTATCCTCCATTATTTCCAAAGAAGGGAAGGCATTTAAAAGGAGCACGGTCCCTTAAAATGTGATGGCCAGAACTCTCTTTGGAGTTCAATCATGCTTGTCACACCCTTGTACCTGGCTCCACCCTCAAAGTCCCCAGATATTTCCTGAGTTGGACCTGGCTACCCTGTTAGGGATCTTGGATTCCTGGGCCTGACAGAGTCCACTGGACATTGAATTTTCTCCAGGGTGCTGATTCTTCTTGTTTGCTGGCCTGAGGCTATTTTGACAAATGTGAAGACCAGGAGTGTCGAACTCATTTGTTATGAGGGCCGGATCTGACATAAATGAGACCTTGTTGGGACGGGTCATGTCGGGTTGGACCAAGCCATGTTGGGCCTGGCCATGTATGTACCTATTTAAGATTAGGTAGCAGAGATATAAACTTTATAAAGGACACAAGCACAATTAAATATATTTTAAAAAAACTTAAAACATGCTTAAAACTTTAGCACTTGTTGGTCTTAAAGGTGCTTTCTTTGTATTTCTCCCATGGGATCCAGGAAACTGGTCAAAGGAAGCTCTGGCTCTTTCCTTCCTTCCCCAGAGGACTGGGGGGGGGGGGAGCCTCAGCCAATAGAAGGAAAAGAGGCTTGGTTCAGTAGCTCTGTTGTGCAATTGAGCAAGCCTTGCAAAGCAAGCTGTTATGCAGAAGGAAGAAAGACATAGGGAGAAGGAATCAGATGACAGCAAGTTGCTCGAGGGCCTGATAAGAGCCCTCTGAGGGCCTGATTCGGCCCCCAGACTGCATGTTTGACACCCCTTCCCTTCTCCTTCCCTACAGACCTCCCATGCTTTGCAAGTTGACCTTATGAGACACCCGTGCTCCTGCCAGTCGTTCCCAAGCCTGAGACTGTAACACGGAAGAGATGCATCGGAGAGCCAGTTTGGTGTAGTGGTTAAGTGTGCGGACTCTTATCTGGGAGAACCGGGTTTGATTCCCCACTCCTCCACTTGCACCTGCTAGCATGGCCTTGGGTCAGCCATAGCTCTGGCAGAGGTTGTCCTTGAAAGGGCAGCTGCTGTGAGAGCCCTCTCCAGCCCCACCCACCTCACAGGGTGTTTGTTGTGGGGGAGGAAGGTAAAGGAGATTGTGAGCCGCTCTGAGACTCTTCGGAGTGGAGGGCGGGATATAAATCCAATATCTTCTTCTTCTTCTTAGATAACCCGGTTGAAAAAGCAAAAGCATACCTTTGAATTACTTAAGCTCCTCATTCTCACGCTGTGTTTTTTGGCCAAGGAGTGACTTGTGGGAACATGACAGAGCAATTAAATCATAATGTGGGAAAGATCTCCAATGCAGTTTTAGTCATGCACAGACTGAGGGGCAGATTCATATGACACTCTTTGGCTCAGTGTATGAGATGCTCAGAGTTCTGTGATCTGTCAGTTATTCTAAAGGCCAGTCGCAGCCTCAGAGAAGATATTTAACCTTTCCACCCCTGTCTGGTTTCACTATTGTGCTCCCCCCTCCAAACACTAGAGAATAAAAACAGGCACTTTCCCCTGTCTGTTTTCCTTCTCCAGGGCTAATAGCATATATATGGGTGGGGGAGTTGGCTGAGGAAATCATGCAGGGGTGGACGGACACATTAAACCACATCTGAATCCCATAAGGCTGCTAACTCCATGTTGGGAAATACCTGGAGATTTTGGGGTGGAGCCTTGGGAGGGCAGGGTTTTGGGGGAGAGGGACCTCAGCAGGGATATAATGCCTAGAGCCCACCCTTCAAAGTGGACATTTTTCTCCAGGGGAGAAATACAATAGCTGATGAACTTGGTTGTCTGGAGATAAGTTGTAACAGCGGGTGATCTGCAGGTGTCACCTGGAGGTTGGCAACCCCAGAGCCCCCAACATGGCTCCTGTCAGCTCTGGGAATTATGGATTCCCCCCCCCCCTGATAGTGTCATCTAGTTCATTCTTCAGTCCAGCTTGGATCTCCATTGAGAGAATCATAGAATCATAGAGTTGGAAGGGACCTCCAGGGTCATCTAGTCCAACCCTAGCACAATGCAGGAAGCTCACAAAAACCTCCCCCTAAATTCACAGGATCTTCATTGCTGTCAGATGGCCATCTAGCCTCTGTTTAAAAACCTCCAAGGAGAGAAGGTAATATAGGACAGTTTATCAATCAATCAATCATTTGATTATGGCAAAAGCCAGCAGTTGTCAGTTTACAACAGAAGAAGAAGAAGAAGAAGAAGAAGAAGAAGAAGAAGAAGAAGAAGAAGAAGAAGAAGAAGAAGAAGAAGAAGAAGAAGAAGAAGAAGAAGAAGAAGAAGAAGAAGAAGATGATGATGATGATATTGGATTTATATCCTGCCCTCCACTCCGAAGAGTCTCAGAGCGGCTCACAATCTCCTTTACCTTCCTCCCCCACAACAGACACCCTGTGAGGTGGGTGGGGCTGGAGAGGGCTCTCACAGCAGCTGCCCTTTCAAGGACAACCTCTGCCAGAGCTATGGCTGACCCAAGGCCATTCTAGCAGCTGCAAGTGGAGGAGTGGGGAATCAAACCCGGTTCTCCCAGATAAGAGTCCGCACGCTTAACCACTACACCAAACCGGCTCTCAATAGCCGATGAACTTGTGCTTACTCAGAAGTATAAAAAGAATAAAATCCAGTGTAAATAAAAACAAGTTACAGACCGATTTCCCACTCGCCTTACAACACTCTAACGCTCCTCTTCTCAGCGGGGCTTCCGTCAAATTTCACACTATCTGTCCCAGGGCTGTGACTAGCGTCAGCTTTTTCACACAGCAAACAGAAACCTCTAAAAACCAGTTTCTGTCTGCTGTGCGAAAAAGCCAATGCTAGTTGCAGCCCTGGGGCAGATAATGTGAAATCGGACAGAAGCCCCACTGAGAAGAGGAGCGTCAGAGCGGCTTAAGGTGAGTGGGAAATCGGTCACATTATATTTTCAGTTACAATGAATTTATGTTTTCTGATCCCCAAGCAACAAGATTTAGCCGCCGACAATCTAGTCCAGGATAATTTATTAAGTTCCATGTGAGAGGTAGTGTTGTGTATAGCAGTTAAAATGTGGACTTGGAAGATCGGGGTTCAGATCCCCACTTGGCCATGAAGCTTCAGCGAACTGGTTTATTCCTTCTCGGGGCAACCTGCCTTGCAGCACACCTGAGTGTAGCCAGATGCGGGTGGTGTTTTTTTTTTTTAGCCTGAATAGAGCTGTGCTCAGGGCAGAGACGAACCTGTCGACTTCTGGCAAGCTTTTCAAAAGAGAGCTGATTAGAACTGTGCCAGAATCGCCATCTGCATTCATGAGGACAACAAACACCACAAAACACCTTAGAACAGCCTGGCGGCGCTGGGTTCTCTCCAGCCGAGAAGCTCAGGTGTTAGAGCTTCCTTGCCCATGACATCTGCCTGCCAGGGAAAATAAAGTCCTTTCCTCCGAGCGGAGGGACCTGACAGGGAGATGAGAGGTTGCCCTTGAGTCCTCTGTGCTGTTGCAGAATTTGCTGAGGAGAAAAACCTCTGCTTTCTTGATGACAGCAGGAGTACCTGCCAGATTGCATGTAATATATAATAAACCCATGGCGCTTTTTGGCCCAGGCAGTGTTGTTCCCTGAGCACTTGGAGAGCAACTCCGGCCAGATTAAAGTGTTGCTTCTTGTAGGGCATTCGTCCCAGCAGGAATGAAGAGAATGCAAAAAGAGCCCTGATGGATCAGACCAAATGACCATCTCGTTCCAGAGATTTGCTCTGCAGCCAAGAGCAGAAGAATAGATGCTTTCAAGCTGCGGTGCTGGAGAAGAATCTTGAGAGTCCCTTGGACTGCAAGAAGATCAAATCAGTCAATCCAAAGGGAAATCAACCCTGACTGTTCCCTGGAAGGTCAGGTGCTGAAGCTGAAGCTCAAATACTTTGGCAACCAATTGAGAAGGGAGCACTCCCTGGAGAAGATCCTGATGCTGGGAAAGACAGAAGGCAAAAGAAGAAGGGGACGGCAAAAGATGAGATGGTTGGACAGCGTTACTGATGTAACTAACACGAATTTGAGCAGACTTCAGAGGATGGTGGAAGACAGGAGGATCTGGCATGACTTTGTCCATGGGGTCGCAAAGAGTTGGACTTGACTGCAACTGAACAACAAAAGCACTGTTTCTGGCTCTGTCTGCCTTCTTAGGTTTTAAGTTGCAGAACTCCTAAAATGGATTTTTGAAAGTGGATTTTGAAATGTTTGATGCAGTTTTTAAGCGTGCGCTTTTACCCCCCCCCCCCCCCCCGCTTCCTGCCCCAGTGAAATCGTCAGGCAAAAAGGAATCCTGAGGGTCCAGCTGTCCAAAGAGAAATTTGGATGGGGGAGAATTTTGCAAGTAGCTCTGATTTCAAATGTTTCTTCTGTTGGTTCTAGGACCATGAAACTACTTAGTCCGACTGGAAAGAGAGGCTCACTTGGCACCCAGTATGAAATAGAATTGCAATTTTGGCTCCTTGGGCCACTGATTTGAGCTGACGCATGGCTCATATTATAGTAATAATGAGAAGCTTGTTTAAATTAGGTGATAATCTAAAGTAGATACCTAACAAAATGGGAAAAGTTAATTTGGAATTTAGCATTGAAGTTATTTGGAATATAGCATTGAAGAGAAGCCATGTCAGATCAGGCCAATGGCCCATCCAGTCCAACACTCTGTCGCACATTGGCTAAAACCCCCCAGGTGCCATCAGGAGGTCACCAGTGGGGCCAGGACACTATGTTCCACTCATCAGTCTATCAAAGCACTTGGGGGGCACCATGATAGAAACAAATAGCTTAGCTTTCTGAGGACAGTTCTGTGTTTACAGGCATTCCATTATTATATTGACCATTTATGGTAACCGTTAAGGACATAAAAATTGTACTAACACAGTGAATTATCCCTGGCAGATAGGGTCAGAAGGAAGTGGTCCATCGAAGACACTTGTTTAGTGGATGGGAAGAATGGTGGATTAGGGGAAACATGGAGGCTCCAAGTGTAACCCGCTGGGACCTGGGTTACTACTAGCATGCCAGATTGTTCACAGATGGATAATCCATGACATTTAGGATTAGCAGGAAACAGCATGCTAGTCTGATCTCGTCCGTTCTTGGAAGTAGGGTCAACCCTGGCTAGTATGTAGAAGGGCGACCTCCAAGGAACACTAGGGGCATGCCACAGAGGCAGACAATGGCAAAACCACCTCTGAAATGTCTCTTATCTTAAAGAAAACAAGTCTAGCTCACCACCAAGTGGTGCTAACACTAAAAGAGCTAGAACTTCTGGCTGCTGGACAATCTTAGGATCTCCTGGCTATTCTACATGCACTGACATAGGATAATTATTAGTAGTATCTGGATGGGAGACCACCAAGGAAGTCCAGGATCATGACACAGAGGCAGCAATGGCAAACTACCTCTGAAACGTCTCTTGTCTTTAAAAAAAAACAAGTCTAGCTTGCTCACATAGTGGTGTGTCACACTAAAAGAGCTAGTATTTCTGGGCTGTCAAATGTTCTTAGGATCTCCTGGCTATACTACACACAATGCCATACAAATGGTAGCAGCAGCAGCAGCAGCAGTAGCAACAGCATGCCACACTTGGATGTGGACATGGATACTGAGGGAGAACAAATTCTTAGTATTTGTCATGAAAACCCTGATATCTCACTGGTAGCATACTACTAGCTGAGAACTGCCGGTTCTAAGTCACTCTTGCCTTATCTTAGCAGTGCATGTTTCTTTGCTCTTTGTTGTTACTCACCCATGCCCATTTTACTCAGGACTGAGCTTGCTAACATGCTGGAGGTCTCCCTGGAATCACAGCTTCTTTCCAGACTGCATAAATTGGTTCTCCTGAAAGAAATGGCAGCTTTTTTTCATATCCAGGAGTCCTCACTGTGGTTCCTGTGGATGCCACGGAGCCCACACATACCTTTCTTGGTGCCCACGTAGTGTTTATAGCAGGGCTTTTTTGAGCATGAATGGAGTTACAGCTGGCTTGGTGTCAGAGGTGTAGCCTGATATGCAAATGAGTTCCTGCTGGGCACTTTCTACAAAAAAAGCTCGTGTGAGAAATAATGGTGATGTTGGGGGGGGCTAATATGCAAATGAATTCCTGCTGGGCCTTTTCTAAAAAAGCCCTGTGTGAAACAATGGTGATGTCAGGGGGTGTGGCCTAATATGCAAATGAGTTCCTGCTGGGCTTCTTCTACAAAACCCCCCGCCTGTGAGTTAGAACCAAAAGAGCTTCTGTTTGCCCCCTGGAGATCTAGGAGACAGCTCCCAGATGAGCGTTTCTGAGTTAGCTCTATATGTATATGTCTGTAAGAAAATATTCTAAATGATACCTTCATCATTGTTAAGCAGGCCTCCTGCCTGAAATGCTGAAGAGCTCCACTCAGAGTTCTGCACAACATTCCTCCCTGACATTTTGCAGCTGGCTCCGCCTCCTGCAACCACCATTTGTGGTGTTGTGCCTGCTACCTGGTGTCAGATTTCCAAAGATTTCAAAAAGGTTGGGGCCCCTGTGGTAAACTAGATGGCAGAACATCCACACATAGTCCTCTCCCCTCCCCAACCTCCACCTCCCCAGGCACCACCGTGATATCTTCATGGATTTGCTAAGTCCAATCTCATTGGCAACCCTGAATCAGTATATTTAGCCCTTCCCCTTCAGGCCCCGAAAGCAGCCATTTTGTGTAACGAAGATGGGAAAGCCAGAAGAGGATTTAGGCATGTGGCGCATAATATAATTTTTGCTGCAGTAGCAAATTCTCTCTTAGTGTGAGGCAGAAAACTGATATTGCCCTTCATCTTTTTCCTGCCTCAGAGAAATGGGGAAGGGTGATGGAAGACAACACCTTTAGCGCTTCCCTCTGCCCTAAATTTTTCTTGTGAAAAGAAAACCTTCCCTCCTTCAGGCTGCAATCTTGTACACATTTGCTTGAGGGTGAATCGAAAGGAATATAGTAAGACTTCCTTTTGATTAAACGTGAATAGGATTGTACTATTAGCGGTAAAATGAAAAGATTCTGCACAGACCTTCAATCATTTTGTTTGCAGGACTTCTGGGGAAGGAAGGTTTAACTCCTGATAGCAGTTAGGGTTGCCAAGTCCAATTCATAAAATATTTGAGGACTTTGGGGGTGGAGCCAGGAGACATTGGGGATGGAGCCGTAAGCAAGGTTGTGACAAGCTACAAATGAACTCCAAAGGGAGTTCTGGCCATCACATTTAAAGGAACCACACACCTTTTAAATGCCTTCCCTACATTAGAAATAATGAAGGATAGGGGTGCCTTCAGGGCTCATAGAATTGGACCCCCTGGTCCATTCTTTTTGAAACTTGGAGAGTGTTTTGAGGAGAGTCACCAGATGCTATGCTGAAAATTTAGTGCATCTACCTCAACATCTACCTCAAAAGACAGCCCCTCCAGAGCCCCAGATACCCCCAAATAAATTCTCCATTATGAGAACCCTATGAGAATCAGTTTCCACAGGGAATAATGAAGTGCCCAGCAGACATTTCTCAACATTCCCCTCGCCACCCGCCGTTTCTGATGACTCTGAAGTGGGGGATTGGCATCTCTACTAACGAGTTGCTGAACTTCCAACTTCTTCAAAGCAACACAGAGCAACCAAAGGTTCAAGTTTACCTTTCTTATGCAAACAACCTCTGAAAAGATTGTGCAACCAACCGAGGGCCTGGGCTGCTTTCACAGCCACTGGGAGCAGCCATGTTCTTCTGCCTGCTTGCCCTGACCCCATTCGTCCTTAAAGACACAGACACACCATCCCAAGAGGAAGCCTTTCCTAGTGGAGTCTGAAGCCTCCAGAGGTGGAAAGGCAGGTGGTGGCTGTGGGGGCGGGGCTTCCCCTCACCAGCCAGCTGACTGGGAGTGGGAAGGAGCCTGAGAAAGTACCCCTGCTGGGACCTGGGGATTGCCAAGCCTGATGGCAGTGGGAGGATGAGTTCTAGAGATCCAGCCAGCCCAAGCAGGCCTCACTCACCTGGGGCTCTCCTTGACCGTCCCTCCACAGTCAAAAGGCCAGCATGCCACCTGCCACCCAAAATCACATAAGAAGTGGAGAAAGGGTGGCACTCCAGGGGTTAATGAGGGCTACTGGGTATGAGGCAAGGCTTCTGGTGGCTGGCTGGCTGCTCTCCTAATCCAGGGATTGTTATGCAGCTGCACCTACTGTTCAATGGACAAGGTAGGTGGGGAAGAGGAGGGGGGCATCAGAAAGGTTCAGGAGCTGTGCTCCCCGTGAGCTCCTGCTGAATTCAAGGCCTAGTTTTCTGTACAGCAAGCTGCAGCTTGTCGCTGATCCTGACGCTGCTTTCCCCTCGAGAAGTCTTCCAGCTTCACTCCTCTTTGAGGATGAGCTGCCTTGTGTTGGAATGCCAGAGCTCCTTGTCCCAGGGGAGCACATGCGGAAACAGGTTTTACACTCCAGCTTTCTTCTTTCCCCCCCCCCTCCCCACTCTCTCCTCTTCCCTCCTGCACTCCCTTCTGAGAAATAATGTGATAATTGCTATGTGTGACTATTTGCTTATGAAGGAGGTGGCACCACCCCCAGTTGGGCAGGTTCATCACGGGAGAAAACACTTCTGCTGCTGCGGAGCCTCAAAACGTTGGTAATTGAGAGTGCTTTTCCCCCTGCAGGTGTGCCACCGCCCCCAAGCTGTTTTCGCCACCTGTCATGGTCCCCGCCCCCACCCCACATTTTTGTGTCACTGTCAGACATTGGGGGATGGGGGGAACGCCAGAGATAACAGAAGTGAGAGAGGACTTCGGAAGAAGTGACCTGGCAAGCTTATAAAGTTTGGCTGATGGGGATACTGATTTGTATTTGTATTCTCAGCCTCCCTCCAAGGATCTCACAGCAGTGTTTTAGCCTCCTCAGAAAGCTGTGGTGGTGTTAGTTCAGCTCAAGACTGCTCCCTTCGGAAGCTTGAAAACTCATGGTGTCAGAAGTCTCTGGATTTCTGTAGCAGCTTTGGATCTGATAGATGCTTGCCGGCAGGGGTGGGATTCTAGGATTCTTTGCATATTAGGCCACATGCCCCTGATGTAGTCAATCCTGCAGCAGCTTGCAAATCTCTTTTTTGTAAGCTCTTGGAGGATTGGTTACAACAGGGGGCGTGGCCTGATATGCAAAGGAGCTGCTGCTGGAATTCCACCCCTGCTTGCAGGGCTCTCTAGGGTTGCCAGGTTTGTGCTGGAAAATACCTAGAGACTTTGGGGGCTGGATCCGGGAGAGGGCGGGGTATGGGAGGAGAGGGACCCCAGCATGGTACAATGCCATGGAGTCCACCCTTCAAAGCAGACATTTTCTCCAGGGGAGTTGATTTCTGCCAGCTGGAGAGTTCCCGCTAATCTGCGGGGTTTTGTGAGCAAAAATTCTACTTTGTGAGCTACTGGCACTAAAGTTGCGAGCGAGCGATTTGGCTACTGCATAAATTAGTTTGCTCTGGGGCCATCCTTCCTGAGCTAAGACAAAAAAAAGTGTGAGCTAGAGGCTAAAAAGCTGTGCACTAGCTCACGCTGTAACTCACCTTAGAGGGAACACTGGCTGGAGATCAGTTGCAAAAACAGGATATCTCCAGGCCCTACCTGGAGGCTGGCAACCCTAGCTCTAGATCCTTTGCAAAAGTTAACGTTGCCTTTGAAGATTGCTTCTTTGAAGAGGCTCGACTTCAGCGCCTACACTGGACCATTTTGAAAAATGCTGTACCAATGAGTCAGACAAAGATGAGGGCTTAATTAGCATTAAAGAAAGCGTGCGCACGCACACACACACACACACACACAGAAACAGAATCTTTCAATCCAAGGAGATTGATGTTGCCTCCCTCAGACAGTCACATACTGCTGCATCACGGTGCTGACCAACGTCATGGCCAAAAGGATAAATGGGGTCTGGGAAGCATCCATGGAGGCAGAGAGGGGGCAGGGCCTTATTAAGAGGCAATGAATAACCAACCCTATTAAATTCTAGGGGACAATCTTGTCAGAAGCCTTTTAAGCTGTCAGTCATTTGTCCCACGGCTCGCTCGCTTCCGAGCAAGCAGGGTTCCGTTCTTCCCCTCCTTTTGGCTCCAGTTCAGAGGAGATAGTGCAGTTTTGTGGGAGGGCCGCACGGCGTCCAGTTAGTGGCGACAGCATTGCACTGCGTGTGAGTTTGCAGAAACACAGACCAGGATGGGGTATCAAATGTGGCAGCCTGTGGTCAGGGCAGACCCTGCCACTAAGCAAACTAGGCAATTGCCTAGGGTGCCAGTCTTCTGGGGTCACCACATTGGGCTCCCACCATGTGGCTCAGTAACGTTATCAATGTGGAGGGGGGAGGGCGCCAGAAAGCCTTGCCTAGGGTGCCAGACAGTCTAGTGCCGGCCCTGTATGTGGTCAAAAGGCCAGCCGCATCCTACATGCTGCCAGGGCTTTTCTTTTTTGTAGTAGGAACTCCTTTGCATATTAGCCACACCCCTTTGATATAACCAATCTTCCAAGAGCTTACAGGGCTCTTAGTACAGGGCCTACTGTAAACTCTTGGAGGATTAGCTACATCAGGGTGTGTGCCGTAAAATGCAAAGGAGTTCCTGCTAAAAAAAGAAAAGAAAAGCCCTGCATGCTGTGATTTCATGCCCTGCCCCACTTGTTGGATTCAGCTGTGGCAATTTAGGAGACCAGTCTGAATGGCCGTGTCTTAATAGCAGAAGGATCTGTGGCCTCAGCAGTTATACACATTGGCATCGTTGAGCAGAGGTTTTTTAGAATCCCGGATTATTGTGTCTCTTTAATATGCAGGTATGTAGCCCTGTCTTGAATCAGAGCCCTGGCAGCTCCCAGAAAGGAAGATGGCTCTGGAGAGGATGCCAATGAAAGGGAAAAATAGAGGCGGAGTATCTGTAAATTATTCAGAAAAGCTTGTTGGTCAGGTTGTCATTTGGCTGTTGTTCTGCTGCTTCAGCCAGTGAACCTATATTCTGGCAAGTTGGTGTCTGAAAAACCAATGAATGTCGGAGATGACCTGACAATTGTTTAGGGCAGGGTTTTTTTTTTTTGAACAGGAACGCAGTTCCGACTGGCTTGGCATCAGGGGGTGTGGTGTAATATGCAAATGAGTCCCTGCTGGGCTTTTCAACAAAATGCCCTATGTGAAACAATGGTGACATCAGGGGATGTGGCCTATTATGCAAATGAGTTCCTGCTGAGCTTTTTCTACCAAAAAAACCCCTGTCTTGATTTATTCCTCGACCCACCAGAAATAGACTAAATGGATTGATTGCTAGTCAATCACTTTTGCATTTGAGTTCTTCAAGAAACCTTGGGTGTATGAAATCTAGGCTTGCCAACTGATTAGTTTTCAGTTTGCCTAACAGTCTTAGAACTTTATGTACAATTGCCTCAATTTGCCTCAGCTCCTAGGGTTGACAGCCTGCAGGTGGGGCCTGGAGATCTCCCAGTATTACAATTGTATCTCCAGGTTACAGAGATCCGTTTGCAATGAGAAAATGGCTGCTTTGGAAGGTGGACTCTATGGCACTATACCTAGTTAAAGTCCCTTCCCTCTTCAAACCCCACCCTTCCTTGGCTCTACCCAACAAACCTCCAGGAATTTCCCAACCCAGAGCTGGCAACCCTATCAGACAACTGGCTCTGGCATGGGTATCTGTCCCACATTTTCCTCAGTGAAAACAGAGGCAAATATTTCATTTAATTTCGCCCATCTTGCTTTGTCATCCATAAGTCTAACTGCTTCCCTAGCTGGTTTCCTGTTCCTGATATATGTTAAGATATGCTTCTTGTTTGTCTCAATGTTTTTGGTTATCTGCTCCTCAAATGATTTTTCTGCTTGCCTTACTGTTGATTTATGCTTGTTTTGAAGGGAGGAGTGTAAAATGTGAATCTGAATGTATTTCCCTTTTGCAATATATCTGTACTGTATTTAGGCTTCCCAACCTTCCCGCCCTGGCGGGGGACCCCAGGATTTCCACCCTCTTCCCCCGCTCCCCAAAAAAATGGAAGCGGGGGGAGAGAGGGGAAACGGCGAGCCGCCCAATCCTGGAGCGGGCGAGGCCACCGCGCCGCCCCCTCCCCGCCCACCGCAGTTGCTCCTCCGAGATGGGCCCAGCCTGGGCCCATCTCGGAGGAGCAGCCAAGAGGCGGCAGCAGCGCAGGGGAGGGCGAGGCAGGCCAGGAGCATGGCGAGCCATGAATCCGGGCCCTTCTAGGACCTGGACTTGTGGCTTGCCACGCCCCTGGCCCGCCTCCACCCCCCCTCCGCTTCCACCCCAGAGGCCGAGCGGGTGAGGCCGCCGCACCGCTGCTGCCTCTTCTTCGCTCGCCGTGGCTGCTCCTTCAAGATGGGCTCAGGCTGAGCCCATCTCAGAGGAGCAGCCACGGCGAGCGGAGAAGAGGCGGCAGCTGCTGGGCGGCTCGCCACGCTCCCCGGCGCCGTTTCCCCCCTCCCCCCTAGCTCCACCCCAGTGTCTCCTGGCTCCACCCCCAAAGTTTCCTGGCTCCACCCCCAAAGTCCCCAGATATTTCTGGGGTTGGACTTGGCAACCCTAACTGTATTTGATATGAAAGGCCTGTGCCCTTCTGATTTAAACCTAAAGCTAAAGCCAGAAACTGTCAGTGTCGCTTATGGAATGGCTGAATGTCAAGCACAAAAGTCTACTGTCTGGGCAATCAAGTTTTCATTTAGCTGGAGATGCAACTAAATCTTCCAAGAAAGTATATTCTGCCAGTTTGGTGTAGTGGTTAACAGCAGCAGACTCTAATCTGGAGGAATCATAGAATCATAGAGTTGGAAGAGACCTCCAGGGTCACCTAGTCCAACCCCCTGCACAATGCAGGAAACTCACAAATACCTCCCCCTAAATTCACAGGATCTTCATTGCTGTCAGATGGCCACCTAGCCTCTGTTTAAAAACCTCCAAGGAAGGAGAGCCTGTTCCACTGAGGAATCGTTCTAACAGTCAGGAAGTTCTTTCTAATGTTGAGCTGGAAACTCTTTTGATTTAATTTCAACCCATTGGTTCTGGTCCTACCTTCTGGGGCCACAGAAAACAATTCCACATCATCCTCTAGATGACAGCCCTTCAAGTACTTGAAGATGGTGATCATATCACCTCTCAGCCGCATCCTCTCCAGGCTAAACATCCCCAGCTCCTTCAGCCTTTCCTCATAGGACTTGGTCTCCAGACCCCTCACCATCTTCGTCGCCCTCCTCTGGACCTGTTCCAGCTTATCTATATCTTTCTTAAAATGTGGCGCCCAAAACTGAACACAATACTCCAGATGCAGAGTAAAGCGATACCATCACATCACGTGATCTGCACACTATACTTCTGTTGATACAGCTCAAAATTCCATTTGCCTTTTTAGCCACTGCATCACACTGTTGACTCATGTTCAGCATATGATCCACTAAGACCCCTAGATCCTTTTTGCACATACTACTGCTAAGACAAGTCTCCCTCATTCTATAACCGTGCAGTGGATTTTTCCTACCTAAATGCAGAACTTTACATTTATCCCTGTTAAAATACATTTTATTGATTTTAGCCCGGTTTTCCAGCCTGTCAAGGTCATCCTGTATCCTGTTTCTGTCTTCTTCTGTGTTTGCAACCCCTCCCAATTTACGATAGTGTCATCTGCAAATTTAATAAGCATTCCCTCTATTCCTTCATCCAAATTATTGATAAAGATGTTGAACAAAACAGGTCCCAGGACAGATCCCTGAGGCACTCCACTTGTCACTCCTCTCCAAGAGGATGAGGAACCATTCACAAGCACTCTTTGGGTGCGATCTGTCAACCAGTTACAGATCCACCTAACGGTAACAGGATCCAAACCACATTTTACCAACTTGTCAACAAGGATAGTATGTGGAACCTTATCAAAAGCCTTACTGAAATCAAGATAAACCATGTCTACAGCATTCCCCCGATCCAGCAAGGTAGTCACTTTCTCAAAAAAAAGAGATCAGGTTAGTCTGACATGTCTTGTTCTTGAGAAAACCATGCTGGCTCTTAGTAATCACATCCATTCTTTCTAAATGTTCCAGGACCAACTGTTTGATGTTTTTTTTCTAAAAGGTTTCCAGGTATAGACGCCAAGCTGACGGGTCAGTAGTTACCTGGATCCTCTTTTTTCCCCTTCTTGAAAATGGGGACAACATTCGCCTTACCTCCAGTCTTCTTTGATTCCCTGCTTTTCCACATACAGCTAGCTGGGTGACCTTGGGCCAGTCACAGTTCTCTCAGACCTGTTCTCTCAAGAGCGATTCTCCCAGAGCTCTGTCAGTTCCACCTACCTCACAGGGTGTCTGTTGTAGGGAGAGGAAGGGAAGGAGATTGTAAACTGCTCTGAGACTCCAAGGGAAGAGCAGGGTATAAATCCAATCTCCTCTTCTTCCTCCTCCTCCTTTGAAAAAATTACTGGCCTGCCTACAAATGTGAGAAACAATGCAAATATTCAGCAAAATAATAACCCCTCCCCCAACTTTTCAAATATTTAAAAAAGACATTTTGGGTAGCACTGAAAGAACTTCTGTGAAATATTTTCTGCTTTGGAACAAGTGAGTTTTTTAAGGCAACATTTTACTCACTAAGAATGTATAATCTGAAGATTTTTATGTAAGACAATCTTAGATAATGGTAATTCATGTGTATACTAACTGCAGACATATTGTAGCATAATTGCAAAGATACATCTGTTTAAATATGACTAATTTTTCCACATTTAATATGATATAATATGTATGATTATAACACTCAATTGAATAATTCAAGTTTTTAGTCTTATGAAGTTGAATGCAATATCCAAATATGCTGTTAGCCCTGTTATGACTGTAGGAGACTATTTCTGCCCAAACTCTTTTTCCTATTTTAAATTTTCATTCTGTGCTGCCTCTCAGATGGCAAAAGTTAAGATATTAAAGACGCAGCAATTTGCATCTCTCTTTCTCTCTGGTATATTAGCCATTTTCCTTGTAGAAAATGAAAGCACTTATGCTCATAAATATGCCAAATATTATACTTTTATGTGCTAAGTTATAAATACTGCATTCTATATTAAATCTGTAAAATAAATTTAGATGTGATAAGTATTGCATAAAGTTCAATGTTTCCACCGCTTTTTGGTTATTGTTTTTCTCTGGGGGAAAGCCATTTTTTTGCCTATGGCTTCAAATTTTTTGAAAATTTTATATTTCTGATAATTTCTAGAAGTAGTAAAATGACTGGTTGAGAAACTGGGGCGTTTCCTGGGAAACCAGAGAGTTGCTACTGAAAGGATTAATTAGGACTATTAGCAAATTTTTTGAATGGCAGTTTAATTTAAAGATTAAATGTAGAAAATTAAAGGTCAACATGGAATGTCTGTGTTTCTTTCTCTAGGGCATGCTAACCAGTCTGGGGCGTTCACTAATCAATGCGGCTTCATGAAAATAACCTATAGTGTATGCAGCGCACCCTTCGGTTTCCCACTTCCTCTCCCTTCGCCTTTATCTCTCACCCTTCAGAGGAGAGCCACAACTCAGTGGTCTTTGTTCGTTCCCCTTTCCTCTTTCAGGACTGGCAGCAAGCTATGCGTGGTCAGCCAGACTCCCCAGATTCTCAACAGATTTCCCCAGCTTGTGAAACTTCAGCTGCTTTCGCAGCCTAATTAGAAGGCAAGGCACCTGCTCTGTGTTTGGGCACACTGCTGTGTTGCCTCAATCAAGAAGTTGCCCTGACCTGGATAGCCCAGGCAAGCCCAGTCTTGTCATAACGCGGAAGCTAAGCAGGGTTGACTCTGGCAAGTACTCGGATAGAAGACCTCCTTGGAATACCAGCATTCGGGAGGACAGGGGGCAGGCTTTATTCAGCCACCTCCCTGAATATCCTCCAAGCCCCCAGTAGGGGTCAGTCGCCAGAGGCCGTCATGACTTCCAGGTGCGCATGCACAAATGTACACACAGATGCACCTGTAAACAATTAAAGAAAAACCCTAGAGGACCAACTGAAATGCCTCCCTAGAGCCAGTTTGATATAATGGTTAAGAGTGGAGGAGTGGGTTTGGATCCCCGCTCCTCCACATGTAGCCGGCTGGGTGACCCTGGGTCAGTCACAGTTCTCTCAAGCAGTTCTCTCAGAGCTCTCTCAGCCCCACCTGCCTCACAGGGTGTCTGTTGTGGGGAGAGGAAAGGAAGGCGATTGTAAGCTGCTCTGAGACTGTGAGTGAAGGATGGGGTATAAACCCAACTCCTTCTCTTACAGTAATACTTTTTAGATGAAACAAAGAAGGTTCTTGTTTGGGTGAAACCCAAGACTGGGCAGACTAGTATATTTTATATCTGAGTTGCTCAGGAGGGAGGGAAATGAAGGAGGCATACCAAGATTTTTGGCCAGTGCATGCTTTTAATTTGCATTACAAAATAGTTTGGAGCACTATTCTTAATCCTTGTGCATGGCAACCTCCTTCACCTTATCTCCTTGGTTCTTGCATGTGACTGGTTTCCCTATATTGTTCAGCTTCAGATCCCCTGTGCAGATGGCCCAGGAGGCAACAATTTGCTGGAAGGAAACATGGGATTAGTTGACACAGGACAGTGCTGATGGATATACAGCAGCAATAGCATTGGCAGGACTTTTCTTTGAGCAGGAGCACAGTTCTGGCTGGCTTGGTGTCGGGGTGTGTGGCCTAATATGCAAATGAGTCCCTGCTGGGCTTTTTCTACAAAGAAGCCCTGTGTGAAACAATGGTGATGTCAGGGGGTGTGGCCTAATATGCAAATGAATCCCTGCTGGGCTTTTACTACAAATAAGCTCTGTGTGAAACAATGGTGATGTCAGGGGTGTGTGGCCTAATATGCAAATGAGTCCCTGCTGGGCTTTTTCTACAAAGAAGCCCTGTGTGAAACAATGGTGATGTCAGGGGGTGTGGCCTAATATGCAAATGAATCCCTGCTGGGCTTTTTCTACAAATAAGCTCTGTGTGAAACAATGGTGACGTCAGGGGTGTGTGGCCTAATATGCAAATGAGTCCCTGCTGGGCTTTTTCTACAAAGAAGCCCTATGTGAAACAATGGTGATGTCAAGGGGTGTGGCCTAATATGCAAATGAGTCCCTGCTGGGCTTTTTCTATCAATAAAAAGCCCTGAGCACTGACATTTAGGGCTAAAACCTGTAGAAATTGGGACCAGATTACACCGGCAAGGCTGAATGCAATGCTAACTCTGCGCTTAATTTCTTTCTTTCAGACCAACGATGCCTTAGGAGCCACCTGGAACTGGCTGTACTTCATACCCCTCATCATCATCGGGTCATTCTTTGTTCTCAACCTTGTCCTGGGAGTGCTTTCTGGGTGAGCCAAAGACTTTCTTTTTCGTTTTCTTTTTCTCTCATCCAGTGGAATTCCAAGTACAAAATTCTGGCCAACCTTACTCGTTTGGAACTCTCAGCCTTGGTTCTCGGCCTGCTCAGCGGTTGCTGAACTAGGTTGGTGACATAAGAGGGAAGCAAATAATTAGGGCGGGACCAACATAGGTTGCTGTTAGAATTAGAAAAATTGAAATAATGCTTTGTCACGTTGCCTGCCTGTGAATGCACGAAGACAATTAACATGAAGACAAATTCCTCAGGAAGTTCTCTTCTGCAAGCCTTGCTGAAATGAAAGGATTGTATGCAAGGCTGCAATAGAGCTCCTATTCATCTCATTTTAGTGGGGCTTCTATAATAGAACTTCCCAATGGATTTGTCCCCTGAGTTATATCTCACTACCTCCCATTTATTTCCTCTCATCTGAAAATGAAACCACTAGGGATGTGCACCTGGAAAAAAAAATTGTACTTTTTTTGGATTCAGAGAGCCAGTTTGGTGTAGTGGTTAAGTGTGCAGATTCTAATCTGGGAGAACCAGGTTTGATTCCCCACTCCTCCACAAGCACCTGCTGGTATGACCTTGGGTCAGTCATAACCGGCTGCTAGACTGCTGCTGGGGCTCCCAAAGTGGGAGCACATACAGCCGGGGCTGCGTGAACTGCACTGGCTGCCAGTTATTTACTGGATTCGTTACAAAGTGCTGGTCATTACCTTTAAAGCCCTATATGGCCGAGGACCTGCCTACCTTAGGGACCGTCTCTCCCCACACGAACCCCAGAGAGCACTGAGGTCAGCAGGGAAGAACCTGCTGACCATCCCTGGGCCAAAAGAGGTAAAACTCCAAAGTACCCGCACTCGGGCTTTCTCTGTTAAGGCTCCACAATTATGGAATCAACTTCCAGAAGAAATGCGGGCCCTGCAGGACTTTGAACAGTTCCGCAGGGCCTGCAAGACCATCTTGTTTCAAATGGCCTTTGCTGATTAGAACTGCTAAGTAAAGTTTGCCATCTAGGTAATAGCACAAAAATATTAATTTTACTGTTTTTAGAATTTTAATTGATTTTAATTAATTGTAGTTAAAATGTTGTATTGTATAATGTATATTGAATTCTTGTTGTTAGCCGCCCTGAGCCTGCTTCGGCGAGGAGGGTGGGATATAAATAAAAGGTGATTGATTGATTGATTGATTGATAACTCTTTCAGAGCTGTTCCTCCCAAGAGCAGTTCTCTCAGAGCTCTCTCAGCCCTTGCCACCTCACAGGGTGCCTGTTGTGGGGAGAGGAAGGGAAAAGATTGTAAACTGCTTTAAAATTCCAAGTGAAAGGTGGAGTATAAATCCAGCCCTCCTCCTCCTCATTCTCTACCCCCTCCCCTTCAAATGCTGGATCAACCATCTGTTCCACAGCATGGACAGGTCCTTGTGTGCAGTTGCTTCATACAGCCCGTTGCTGTGTGCAGAGATCTGTGGACTGGGGTACTAATCCCACACCAGTGTTAGCAAAGGTGACAGAAACAAGATATCTTGGATCTCTCATGGGGAACTGTCATTTAAACAAGCCGATGTTTCTTCTGCTCTCCTTTCTTTCCAAATAACATGGTGATGAATGGATAGAGTCCAGTCTACCACTCTTTGACTGATAAAGGAAAAGGTAGTCCCCTGCGCAAGCACCAGTCATTTCAGGGAGGAATTCTAGATAAGCCTAGAACAGAGGTGGCCAAACTTGCTTAATGTAAGAGCCACATAGAAGAAACATCAGCTGTCTGAGAGCCACAAGACATGAATGTCAGATATCTGAGAGCCCCAAGGAAGGAAGGGAGGGACAGAGGAAGGCAGGCAGGCAAATAGATGAGGAGGGGGGAGGGAGAGAGAGGTAGAAAGAAAGCGACTTTAACTTTAAATGCATTCTCCAAGCCACCAGCTGGCCTGGCTTGGAGAAGTGATTTAAAGAGAGAAATGCCTTCTTCAAGCCAGTCAACAGAGTGGTTTCACAATATGTGTGAAAGAGCCACATGTGGCTCCCGAGCCACAGTTTGGTCACCCCTGACCTAGAACTTTGCACATGATCCAGGGTGGCTGGTGTAGGTGCAGTGGGGCCACCATTGTCAAACCGAGTCAGTCCTCGTGGCCTGCTGACTGCAGGCTTGCTGCTGGTTGTGGGGGGCAGTGCCGTGGCAGACCATTCCACTCACCGGTCACTCCAGAGGCAGCAAGCAGTGAGTCAGTCCTCATGGTTTGCTGGCTGCAGGCTAACTGCTGGCTACGGGGGCAGCACTAGAGCCAGGCCATGAAAAAGAGACGTGGCAACTCATGTGGGTTCGGGAGGGATGGATAGAAGAGGGGGGACTGGGCAAGAGGGGTCAGGGCACATTTGGGAAGAGTGCTGCCCCCAAATGCCCCCGATGGCTATGGCACCGTGCATGCTCCTCCTCCAGGTTGTTTTGCATTTCCAAAGGGGGTCTCTGCCCCCGTAATTCCAGAATCACAAGTCTCAGCCTTTGCTATGCCTGAGAAAGAAAAGAATCCAGAGCAGCTCTTCTTGCAGAGATGGTTTAGGTGACGGCTGTGTGGGTGAATCCTTGCGTGGGTACGACCCGAGTGAATGAGATTAGGATGTTGCTGCATGTGGATGTTTGTGTATAGATGGCAGCACTGTAACCTCTTTTATTTGTCCCCGAGGAAATGGGAGTTTAATGCAAACCATCAGTCCAGGGTTTGAAAAGACGCAGAGCTTCTGGTCTCCATGGCAACAAGCCATGTGGCTGCATGGGCCTATTCTGAAATACTGTCAGAAGCTTCCAGCATGCAGATGCATGAGATTCCCAAGGAATCCTGGCTTCTGTTCCACCCAACCCGATCCTCAGTCTCTGTATTGAGTTTCCTTGGCAATATTAGAAGCTGGATTCAAATAGTCAGACGTCGCAAATTTCCCAGTGGGTACCTCTGTAATGATTCAGGATTCCTACTCCCCCTTAACCCTTTGGTTTTCTGGTTCTCTTGAACAATGAAGTGTGTAATCCTCGGAATTATGCAGAAAATCTTTAAGTCCATTGCAAATAGGTTTAAAAACACTGTCATATATCAAAAGGCAATTAAAGATGATATGAATCTTAGAGAGTTCAGGTGGTTCTCTTCCAGTGGTATGAGAAGAGTTATTTTTATACCGTTTTTCACTACCAGGAGGAGTCTCAGAGGAGCTTACAGTTGCCTTCCCTTCCTCTCCCCACAGCAGACACCCTGTGAGGTAGGTGGGACTGAGAGAGAACTGATATTGAGAGGACAGCTCTGAGAGAACTGTGACTGACCCAAGGTCACCCAGATGGATTCACGTGGAGGAAGAGTGGGAAATCAAACCTGGTTCTCCAGATTAGAGTCTGGTGCCCTTAACCATTACACCAAACTGGCTCTCTACTTTCTTATGAGCACTCAATGGCTGTATTCACACTACACTAAATAATGCATCTTGCAACTGGATTTTTGCTATTCTTACACAGTAAAAATCCAGTTGCAAAACACATTATGTAGTGTAGTGTGAACACACCCTTTGTTTCTTTCTTATGAACACTCTGTTTCCTGACTCTTCTCAGTCATATCCAGAGACTCACAAATTGTTGCATTATTTATTTATCCATTTATTTCTTCCCCATCTTTCTCCCCAGTGGGGACCCAAAGTGGCTTAACCACTATGCCAAAGTGGAAAACAAATATATTTCCGATACACTATGGAACTTAACAATGGCTAACCCTTTCTCACAATATAAGAACTTGTGGGCATTCAATTAAATTGCTGAGCAGTCGGGTTAGAATCACCCAAAGGGTGATTAACATGTGGAATTCACTGCCACAAAAGGTGGTGGCAGCTACAGGCATAGACAGCTTCAAGAGGAGAATGGATAAGCATATGGAGCAGAGATCCATAAGAGGCTATTAGCCACAGCTTATCGTTGGAACTCTGTGGGGCAGTGATGTTCTGTATTCTGGTGCTTGGGGATGGGCACAGTGGAAGGGCTTCTAGCCCCACTGGTGGACCTCTTGATGGCACTTGGGTTTGGGTTTTTTTGGCCACTGTGTGACACAGAGTGTTGGACTGGATGGGCCATTGGCCTGATCCAACATGGCTTCTTTTATGTTCTTAATGAACATATGGAGCTGTCTTGTACTGAATCAGATCACCGGCCCAATCAGGATCAGTGTTTACTCAGGCAGACAACAGGCCCCCCACCACCCCTTTAGGCACAGTTCTTTCACTTCACCTCCTACCCGATCCTTTTAACTGCAGTTACTGGGGATTGAAGCTGGAACCTCCTGCATGCCAAGCAAATGCTTTGTCAGTGAGCCATGGCCCCTCTGTGAGGTCTTTTTCTTTTTTTTCCTTTCCCCAGCTCTTCCCATGAGTGCTGTCTCACTCCCAAACTCTGCCAAAGAAACAGAGACTGCTGCTCTGTGGTGTAGTGGGTTAGAGTGTTAGACTAGGATCTGGGAGACCCAGGTTCAAATTCCCACTTTGCCATGAAGCAGAGGTCCATCAGTGGCTCTTAGCCACAGTGCATTGATGGAGCTCTCTGTCTGGGACAGTGATGCTCTGTATTTTTGGTGCTTTTGGAGGGTGGCAGGGACAATGGGAGAGCTTCTAGTGTCCTGGCCCCACTGATGGACCTCCTGATGGCACCTGGTTTTCTTGGCCGCTGTGTGACACAGAATGTTGGACTGGATGGGCCATTGGCCTGATCCAACATGGCATCTCTTATGTTCTTATGGAGGTTTGCTGGGCAACCTTGGACCAGTCACACAGTCTCTGCCTAACGTACCTCACAGGGTTGTAGTCAGCTTAAAATGGAGGAGAAGAGATGTGAGCTGTTTTTGAGTCCTCATTGGGGAAAAAGGCAAATATCTGTAAGGGCCAGCAACTTTTTTTTTTTTTTTTAAAGGGGGGAAAGCTGAGACTTACAGAATCCAGAGCTGTTTGCCAAACCCAAAATTGGCAACGTATTGCCTGCCATTGAACACATCCAAGCCTGTTAGTTGTGGGGACAGGAGACGGAGCAAATACCCAGAGGTGTAGGAAAGCTTTTTTAAATTTTACATATGCATAACACATTAACATGAAAAGCACACATTTGATTCATCTCAGTCTCAATGAGCCTGGCAGCTTATGAACAAATACATAGCATAACATAGATCTCAGTGAAACAGGAGGATTATAGATAATTTATTTAATTTTATTAAAGTTAGTTATAGTCCACCTTTCCCACAAGGACTCGAGGCGAATTGTGCAGGGTGAGCCAGGAGGGCAACCAACAAAATGGGACATTCAATAACCAATGCGTTAGGACAGCAGCAGTCTGAAACCCCCAGAAAGAAGCAGAAACGTAGCATAAGTATGCAGAAGACCCATGAAGTGGTACAGAAATTACACAATAGGATCCTACTTACAATAGAGGATATGAATACAACGCATAACTTCTTCTAAATTCAGTAAACAGATACAGAAAATTGTTGTATACATTTTTAAGATACGGTTTAATTCAAACCAGACTCAATATTTCCGTTTTGACTGATTTCCTGTGGTTTAATTTGACTCCAGTACGTAATAAAGGGGGACCAAGTTTGAAAAGAAATTATACTGATTACCTATCCCCTTCTGAAACTTTTGTATAGTCAGAAGTTTTTCCCATCAACATTGTATACAACATTTTCCGTGACCATTTATCAACCGGTGCTTTTTCTTGTGTTCTTGGATACCTAAGTAGCATTCTAGCAGCTGCACAGAAATTCACGGATTAATAAATCTTATTGATTGCAATACCTTTTCCAATGATATTTAAAAGTACTATGCAAGGATATGCTTTTAATTTTTTACGGAGAATTTTTCTTACCAAAGCAAATACCTTCTTCCGGAAGGCTTTTATAGTTGGACATTCCCACAAGATATGTATAAAAGATCCTACGTATCTTTTACACCTCCAACATTGGTTTGATACTGAAGGAAATATTCTACTTGGCCTATCTGCTGTCAAATACCACTGAAACATGAGTTTAAGAATATTCTCCCGTATTGCAATATCCATTGAATTGTTTAATACCTTTGCGAAGTCTAATCCATTGACTTTCAGATATTTATATTAGCAGGTTCCTTTCCAATCTATCTTGATATATTTCGTAATTTTTGGTTCTACGTCAAGCAATAATATCATAAATAGTTGCTATTGTTTCTGTTTTTCAGGCTCTATTATTGCTAATTCAAACCTATTGGGAGATCTAATATCTAAGTGATTATCAAAGATTTCAGGTTTTCACGGCTGGTAACATCATTAGGGTTTGTAGAATCTTTCGGGCTCAAGTGCCGTGTTCTACTGGAGAAAGTTTTCCTTCCAGACGTTTCGTTCTCAGCTGCGGAAAACATCCTCAGTGGCGTTGCAGCTGGAGCAGGCGCTCTGACCTTCTTGGCTGCTGTGCATTGTGATTGCACACCTTAGTATAAAGCTAGGGATGCCAGCTCCAACTCAAGAAATATCTGGGGACTTTGGGGGTGGAGCCAGGAGACTTTGGGGGTGGAACCAGGAGCAAGGGTGTGACAACATGATTGATCTCCAAAGGGAGTTCTGGAAATCACATTTAAGAAGATATTGGAAGAAGATATTGGATTTATATCCCGCCCTCCACTCCGAAGAGTCTCAGAGCGGCTCACAATCTCCTTTACCTTCCTCCCCCACAACAAACACCCTGTGAGGTGGGTGGGGCTGGAGAGGGCTCTCACAGCAGCTGCCCTTTCAAGGACAACCTCTGTCAGGGCTATGGCTGACCCAAGGCCATTCCAGCAGGTGCAAGTGGAGGAGTGGGGAATCAAACCCGCTTCTCTCAGATAAGAGTCTGCACACTTAACCACTACACCAAACCGCACGCCTTTTAAATGCCTTCCTTCCATTTGGAAATAATGAAGGACAAGAGGATAGGGCGGAAGAAAAATTTGATAATTATTATGGGAATAATTTGGCTTTTAAAAAATTATATGTGCAACTTTAGAAGATTGGTGTTTAAATGAAATGTATGGAATGCATTGATCGTTTTAAATTATGAGCTTGATAATGAGATTATGGGTAAGCTGAATTGTTTAAACGTCCCTTTGATTCCACCTAATTCCCACTTTTCCTTTTTTTCTTTCTGTATCCTATAAAATCTGAATAAAATATTAAAGAGCATAATGAAGGATGGGGCACTTTTTTTGAGGGGGGTCTCATAGAATTAGATCCCTTGGTCCAATCCTTTTGAAACTTGAGGGGGGGCGTGTTGAGAAGAGGCACCAGATGCTACACTGAAAATTTGGTGCCTCTACCTCAAAAAAACATTCCCCACAGAGCCCCAAAACCCACAGATTGGTTCTCCATTATACCCTATGGAAACTGGTCTTTGTAGGGTATAATGGAGTGCCCAGCGGACATTTCTCTTCTTCCTCTCCAGCTTTCTGATGACCCTGAAGCGGGGTAGGGCCTCTAAACTGGGGGATCCCCTGCCCCCAACTGGGGATTGCACAAACCAACAAAGAGCTACGCGGATAATGGAGCAGGGGGGAAAGGTAAAGGAACCCTCTGCGAAAACCAACCTCCCCAAATAACACAAAAGAGTTGTAAAGGTGTCAAAAACAGTTTGTTTCAATATAAATGTAAGAATCAGTACATAAGGGGTCACAAACCCACACCCGAAGTCACTTTGAATGCCAATAAACGTCCAAACTTTAGAAAGGTGCAGGCAGTAGTTCCCACGGTAGAGTCATCCACAGAGCATCAGGCTCCCAAAACTTCTAATTCTGTACAGCAAGTCACGATGAAATGAATGCAACACAGCAGTACTCGATCCGCCGTTTCGCTATAGCTTCTACGAGCTTACAGACAGTCTCATGAAATTTACATGCTCCGACCCTTTTGTATTATTCAGGGAGGCTGGTTTTCGCGGAGGGTTCCTTTACCTTTTTTCCCTGCCCCAACTGGGGATTGGCAACCCTACACACCTCAAAGTTACTATATCGAAGCACCTTGGATTCTGCAATTCTGGGGGAGGGGGGGAATGTACAGATTTCTAGTTGCTTCTCCACATCCTGCTTGCTTTACATTCTTGCTTGTTAACAATGTGTTATCGCATGGTCAGCTTTTGGACTATTAACTTTCCAGAGGGGATTTCCCCCTCTTTTTCTGTCCGTCTGGCTTGGGGCCCCTTACTAGAATGAACTCTAGCAGCATTCTCTTTAGATTGCCAGCAGGCCTTGAATTCAGCAGGAGCTCATCTCCTGAACCTTTTTGAGGGTTCCTCCCCCCCCCCCACCTACCTTGTCCACTGAATAGTAGGTGCAGCTGCATAACAATTCCTGTTTTAGGAGAGCGGGCAGCCAGCCAGCCACCAGTTTTGCTACACCCCAGCAGCCTTCATTAACCCCTGGAGATGCGCGTACCATTAGCATATCATATGCCACCCCCCACCAGCCAAAAGCAACCCGATGCAAGAAGGGAGAGCCCTGGGCGAATGAGGCCTGCTTGGGCTGGCTAGAGATTCAGCCAGCCAAAGGTGGCCTCGCTCACCTGGGGCTCTCCTTGGCCACTTCTTATGTGATTTTGGGTGGCAGGTGGCTTGCTGGCCTTTTGACTGGGAGGGGGGTGGCCAAAGAGAGCCCCAGGTGAGCGAGGCCACCTTTGGCTGACTTGAATCTCTAGCCAGCCCAAGCAGGCCTCGTTTGCCCAGGGCTCTCCCTTCTTGCATCGGCTTGCTTTTGGCTGGTGGGAGGTGGCATATGCTTATGAGTCATGCTAATGAGCTCCACCGCCTTTTTTTTCTACAAAACAACCCCTGGTTGCCAGGATCATTTACAGGACATCTTAGTCCAGACAAACTTGGATGTCACATCCAAGTTCAATGAAGTGCCCTGAAGAGCCGTAATTATGACTTTTGGAGTAAACATAAATAAGCAGCAACATCTGGAGCAAAACGGCATCCAGCACGGCTGAAATGTTCCTGGGCAGCATCCGGTGTCTGTGTAGGTCACACAGAAGCATTCAAGCCTCTCCGTTATTAACGTCTGGGGATCAGTCAGTGCAGCATCAATGTCCCAGCTTGGTGCTTTTGGTCTGCAAAGTGCTTTCTTTCAGAAGGAAAAGAAAGGAAATCTTTCTCGCTTCCCCTCGAGTAAAAAAGGGATATTAAGCAGTCTCCCGGCCAACTCCGTAATTATGCCCTGCCTAATTGCTTTCTCCTGGAGTCGCTGTTCTTTCCTTCCTTTCCTACTTTTTGAAAAAGGCTGCGGATGGTTTCCTGAATCCTGCTGCACAGCTGGGAGCGTTTATACCCATTTTGGTACCCTGCCCTTCCTCCCAGAAGCGCAGGGACAGCATCTCTCTCGTGGGTTTACCTCAATTTATTCTCACAATGCCCCGAGAAGGGAGGCAAGGGGTGGGGTGAGAGTGTAGAAAGGCGGAAAAGGCTGAAAATGGGAGAGGGAGGCTGCAAGGCGCCGTGCAGCCGAATTAACGTTGGGAGTGCTTTTTCTGCTGCGCCTCGCTGCACTGTTCTCAAAGGGGAGGTGGGATGGAGTTGTGAATGACACCAGGGTAGACGGCAAGAATAATTTGTCCAAGGCCACAGCGTGAGCTTCCTTTCAACCGCACGTGGCTCCCCCTCCCCAGTCAAAAGTCAACACACTTATCTGGGGTCGCCAGCTTTTAAACCGGCTGCATGAGCTGTCCTTTAATAAAGCCGTCGCCACGGAACAACTGTAAGATGGACAACACCGAGATTTTACCCCCAAACTAATCTGTTGGTTTTAAGTAGTTGGTTTTCATGTAAGGTCATAATATGCATTTATGACTTGTAAACTGTTTTGTACACATCTTCTTTTAACTGTCGAAATGTAGCCTATTACGTTATGCCATGTGAGCCACCCTGAGCCTGCTTTGGTGGGGAGGGCGGGATACAAACTAAAGATTATTATTGTTATTCTTTAATAGCTAGTTGGGTCCGCAAGCCATTATCAGCCAACGCTGTTTAACTTCATGCCATGAAAACCTTCCAATTGCCCGTCTCCGCTCATTAATCCTTCGTTAAAGGGACAGGGCTTTTGTTTTCTTCTTGTCCAGTTAACCTTTATTATCAGCAGGCTAGACTATCCTGCATATGAAGGTCAGGATACACATGTGAGGTTGCCAGGTTCCATGTGAGGCCTGGAGATCTGCTTTTGCAACTCATCTCCAGCTGGCAGAGATCAGCTCCCCTGGAAAAAATGATTGTTTTGAAGGCTGGGCTCTGTGGTATTGCACCAGGCTGAGACCCCTTCCCTCCCCAAACCCCACCCAGATCCACCCTCTCCCCCCCCAAAAAAACTACAAGTATTTTCCAACACAGGTGCCCCATCCAGGGCTTTTTTTGTAGCAGGAACTCCTTTGCGTATTAGGCCACACACCCCAACGTACTGGAGCTTACAGTAGGCCCTGTACTAAGAGCCCTGTAAGCTCTTGGAGGATTGACTACATCAGGGGTGTGTGGCCTAATATGCAAAGGAGTTCCTGCTACAAAAAAAGCCCTGCCCCATCCAACTTGTAGTCACATGTACGATCAAGGCGACTCACCTTCGAAGTGTTCCATTGCTCTGTTTGGCAAAGGAGTACTGGGGGCTTCAGGCTTCCCTCCTGTGCTGTTTTTACCTGCGGAATGGCCAGGGGTGGAGGGGCTGCTTGTCCCTTCCTCAAATCCATGGGTCCATCCCTTAGATCTGGTTGGATTAATTCCTAAACTTTGCAGAAAAGGAGTCAGAAAAATGCTTGAGGAATCCTTTGAAAACTTATTTGCTCTGTAATTAAGCCAGGGATTCCTAGTGGGGGATATGTACCTCCCCCCCCCCAAGCTACCAATCTTGGCGACGGGGGTGGAATTCAGAACTTTTGGGGGGCACACGCAAGAAAGCATATTGGGTGATGGTGAAAAATCATTGTTTAAAACTAGATTGTTGCCTGTTGTGTACTGCATTTTGGTCCCTGAATTTCCAGCACAGTGCTGCCTAGCGTGAGCAGGAAAACCGCGGGAAACCGTTGGTCACCTGACTAGGGACAGACTCAACTGACTGCCTATTAAGATCTATGGTGCGAACTTTAACTGTCCAGGATTGGACTGGCCTTGGAAGGGGGTTGTTCCGGGTGCATGCATATAAGCGGGGACCTGGCCCCTCCATGTTGTCTTGTTGTTCCGTGTTCGTTAATAAAGGATTTTAGTGGTTGAACGGCTCTGTACCCAGCACTTTACATTGCCCGTCAGAGTAAATAATGCTGGATTGACAGTCTCAGGATGAGGCAGTTTCATACATCATGGTCAATACACTGAGTGATACAGAAGGTGAAAATAGGGTTGCCAGTCTCCAGGGGATGGTTGTAGATCTTCGGCTACTACAGCTGCTCTCCAGGCAACATCAGTTGGAGAAAACGGCCACTTTGGAAGGTGGACTCTATGGCATTATATCCCGCTGAAGTTCCTCCCTTCCCCAAACACTGCCCTCCTCGGTCTCCACCCCCAAATCTCTAGCTATTTCCCAACCTGATGCTGGCAACCCTAGTTGCAAAATGTAACTGAAAGATTAAAGCTAAAAGGAGTGTGCAAGCATAGTAATATGATGAACATCACAATGGGTGCGATCACGCATGAGATTTGGCCCAACCTAACCACTCCTCCTCTCCAGATTGAATCTATGTGATCATCAATATTCCCTCTAAGCTGCAGAGTTTTGTGAGCAGAAAGTCTACTTTCTGAGCTACTGGCATTAAAGTTGTGAGCTACTGCATAAATTAGTGTGCTCTGGGGCCATTTTTCCTGAGCGAAGACAAACGTGTGAGCTGGAAGCTAAAAAGCTGTGAGCTAGCTGACACTAACTCAGCTTAGAGGCAACACTGGTGATCATACTTGCACATCTGCCCCCTGAGTCCTGCCCATACTTACCTTATTTTAGGACAGGCTGGGACCCGATTAAATCTCTGAAATGCACACAGGGTGCATTTCCCAGCTGTCTGAATGACCAGGGAGTGTGATGCAAGCACCTGCACACACAGGAGCAGTCTGAATGCACCTCTTGCGTACCTCTCCTGGGAGCAGGGTGGGGACTGTGTGATTGCTGCAGCAGGCATCAAAGAACACCAACTTTTTCAGTGCTGGGATGCTGCCACGCCAAATTCCCAGTGCGATCCCACACGATATGATCACTCTCTCCATCCCTATTAATGCTGTAGAAAAGAGGCAAGAAAACACTGCGTCATGTGAGTGCGTCTTCCTAGATGTTACAGCTCTGGGAGGTAACAGTGACAAACTGTCCAGAACAAGGGAATAAACAGACGAGTTTAGCAGACGTGCGAGTTCAGCAGCAGGGTGAGGAAGCCAGGGTGCTAGTCTCTCCATGTCCCTGAAAGGGGAAGTATGCTTTCCACAAACAGATCTACATAAATAGGAAAGTTATAAAAATGAGATTAAGGGGAAAACAATTCTGAAGGTAGAATGCTAGCGGGGGGTATGGGCTATCTAGTGTATTGCAACATGTGTGACAGTCTGCCGGTTGGACGGAAGTCATGGGTGTGCAATTGGTGCAAGGAGCTTCTGTTTCTCATGGAATGAGTTAGCACCCTTGAGGCCAAGATGACTAACCTGGAGAAGCAGAGACGGTCGGTTAGGCACATGGATGAGACCAGGGGTGGAATTCTAGCAGGAGCTCCTTTGCATAGTAGGCTACACTGGTGTAGCCAATCCTCCAAGAGCCTACAAGGCTCTTTTTTTGTAAGCTCCTGGAGGTGTGTGTGGCCTGATATAGAGGGGTGTGTGGCCTAATATGGAAAGAAACTCCTGCTAGAATTCCATCCCTGGATTAGACCCCTGGGGATTTGTTAGATGTGTCTCACTCCAAGAATGGCAGCCCCACCGTTGTCAGGGAGCATGAAGGTTAAGGGGAAACAGAGCACCATGTTGAAGAGAGGGGGCAATGTTCCCTCAGAAGGCACTCTTTCTGTGGTTGGTCAGCAGGTATCTTTTTATACCAAGGAACCATTTCTGGGCATGGAGGGGAGAGAGGCTCAGTAGTTGGTGATTCGATTCTTAGGCATGTAGATAGATGGGTTGCAAACCCGTGTACTGACCGCATGGTGACTTGCCTACCTGGTGTGAAGGTAGCAGACATTATGTGTGGTCTGGTGGCTTTGAGGATAAGATTGAGCTTGGATATTACAAACAATTACACTCCAAACAACTTACGGTGTTGGCGGAAAAAAACAACGACAGGGGACTTTCTCTGAGCACTGTTCATCACCAAAGACTGCAAAACAGCTACGCCTAGATGACCTTGCTTCATGGGCAGAGGGGTAAACGACTTCTCAGATTTTACTACCTCAAACAAATATGCTCCTTTAGAAACAGATGATATTACTCAGATAGAAATCTCTGCCCAAATTGAACAAGAACATTCAACGGGAAGTTCTATTCCTAGTCAGTCCCCGATAAATGATATAAATCCAGATAAAAAGAAGCCGTTCAAATTTTAGTGATTTTTTTTTTTTTTGCTGGACCTAGTAGGAGAACATTGTAAAAACATTGGTATGTGTGGTCTAGATAAGCTGGTAGACAGTGCTGGGAAGGAGCCAGTGGTCGTAGTACATGTTGGCACCAACGATGTAGGGAAATGTAATCCTGGAGGGGAAAAAATAGACTACTAGGCAGGAGACTCACAGCCAGAACCTCGGAGGTAGCCTTCTCAGAAATGTTGCCTGTTCCGCGCACTGGGCCAGCTAAAAAGGTAAAGGTAGTCCCCTGTGCAAACACCAGTCGTTTCCAACTCTGGGGTGACGTCGCATCACAACGTTTTCATGGCAGACTTTTTTGTTAGAATCCAATGGCAAAATGGTGAAATTAACACATTGAAAGAACATTGGTCTGGATAGCATTTGCTTGGGAAACCAATAAAGCAGTAACATGTCAGAATGGGAGAACGATGGTGCGAGTGCAATACGGCAATAAATGAAGTCTGTTAATTGCTCTGTTGCTGGAAAATAGCAACTTCCTAGCTCCAACAAGGAGCACAATTACCCTTCCTTCACTGCATAGAAGACAGCCAGTCACACACTCTCAGCAGAACCTACCTCACAGGGGTTGTTAGGAGGATAAAATGGAAGACAGGAGAACAGCCTTGGGGAAGTGACAGCGCGGGATGCAGATGGACCAATGTAAATACTGTTTTGGTGGGTCATATTTATTCTATTATTTTCTGATGCTAAGGGTTGCTGTAATTTGTTTTCTACTGTTTGGAGGGTGCAGAGTGCTTCTCCTTCCTCCCTACCTCTTATGTTTCTTTTTTGCCTATATGTAAAAATATAACCTGAAGGTCTCTCTGCTCCATGGTGGTTTGCCATTGCCTTCCCCAGTCATCTACACTTTACCCCCAGCAAGCTGGTTACTCATTTCACCGACCTTGGAAGGATGGAAGGCTGAGTAAATCTTGAGCTGGCTACCTGAACATCCAGCTTCCACCGGGATCAAACTCAGGTCTTGAGCAGAGAGCTCAGACTGCAGTACTGCAGCTTTACCACTCTGCACCACAGGGCTTCTATGGCAGGCACAAATTAGGAGTATGAATGGATGAGATGAAGGTGTAGGGAGGAAGGGTTTACATTTGTTAGGCACTGGGGTGCTTTTTGGAACAAGCAGGACCTGTTTGAAAGAGATGGACTCCGCTAGTCCCAAGAAGGAGCTAGGCTGCTGGTGGTGCTTAAAATCAAAAAGGTGGCAGAGCAGTTTTTAAACTAAATCCTGGGGGGAAGCTGGCGTGAGACGAAACATCTTCGGTTTGGGAAGGCTCATCTCTAAGAGATGAAGGGGGTAGCTGTTGCTGTTCTAGAGGGAAGTGAATTAGAACTGTTTTTTTTTTGTCTTTCAAACTTCTTATGTCCTGCTTATGGCCCAAGGATCATTTCATCCTACATCCTTTTAGGCGGTTAAGTGTGTATTTTATGCGGTTGCTATTCCTAGGGTTAATGGCATCAGCCTGTTTTTTTGTGTGCGATGGTTTTGTTTTAATGGTTTTGTTTTATTAGTGATGAGCTGCCTTGAGTAGGTCTCTGGAGAGGTGTCATAAATAAATAAATGTTGTGAAGATAAAATGGGGCAGCAGGGGTGGAGGGTGGGGAGAGCTGTGTGTACTGCCCTGAGCTCCTTGCAGGGAGCGCTAATATGCAGATATCACCTACTACAATCATGTAATTAATCAACGGAGGTGTCTTAATTGGGTGACAGCCCCGCTGATTTCATTTTGTGCCCTTCCCTGTAGCTTCAGCTCAGCGCCTGGACCTCCAGGCTTGTGATCATTCAAACGCTTCTGGAGGACTTAATTTTTCTCAGCCCCTTAGAGAAAGTGAGGGTGTGCCACATGTTGCTCGAGAGAATTACATGTTGCTTGAAATAAATTTAATTTCTGCATCGGTGCTGTGCCTCCCTTCGTGTCTCTGTTAATGAACATTAAGTCCTGGGGAAGATGCGCTAAGTTGGCCCCAGCCCCAGCAAACTGACTCTAATGCATGCAATTTAGACCCACTCAGACTGCAGGAGACCTGAAATGCTGCATGGCCGCAGCTGTGCTGCAAATGATAGAATATCGCTCGTGAGGTGGGATCTGGAAAACTCCCACAGAATCCCGAGAATCTCAGATCCTTTTCATATGAAAAGCGGCTTTTCTTGTTTGTGGATTCTTGTTAAAAATCTAGGAGGTGCAAGAATATGTGGACACACAGTAGTCATGGTGCAGCACCTTTTGCAGAATTATAACCCTCTAATTTCTCTAGAGCAGGGGTGTCAAACATCTGGCCTGGGGGCCGAATCAGGCCCCCCCGAGCAACTGGCTGTCATCTGCTTCCTTCTCCCTCTCTCTTGCTTCCTTCTGTGTAACAGCTTGCTTTTCAAGGCTTGCTCAGTTGCACAGCAGTTAAAGAACAAAACCTCTATTTTCTCCATTGGCTGAGACTCCTCCCTTGGGGAGGAAGGTGGAGAAGGAAGAACGTGCTTTGTCTGGCTATCATAATCGCACAGCAGAGCTTCTGAGCCAAGCCTCTCTTCCTTCTGTTGGCTGAGGCTCCTCCCCCTCCTGGTCTCCTGGAGGAGGAAGGAAGGAAAGAGCCAGAGCTTCCTTTGCCCAGTTCCCTGGGTCCCATGGGAGAGATACAAAGAAAGCACCTTTAAGAGTGTTAATGTCTTAAGCATATTTTAAGGTTTTTTTAAAAAAAAATCTAATTGTGTTTGTCTGTGTCCTTTATAAAGTTTATATCTCTGCTATTTACTCTTAAATAGGTAAACATATGGCCCAGCCCAACATGGCCCAGCTCGACAAGGTCTCATTTATGTCAGATCCAGCCCTCATAACAAATGAGTTTGACACCCTTGCTCTAGAGCAGAGGTGGCTAAACCGTGGCTCTTTCACACATATTGTGCAACTCCTTGAGGTTGAGGCTTATTCTTGAGTAAGTGTGCTGAGCATCAGGACCTCGGTCAGCTTCTGAGCACTGACCCATAGGTAGGTGACTATTCCTGATGTGTATGAAATGGGGAAGGAGGGGGGAATAGGCAGGCTTGCAAGTTCTTCTTCTCCATCACAGAGATAGCCAGAATGCCTAGAGGGGGGTGGGGGTGGGAAGAGTGCAAGAGCCGAGGGAGAAATTTAAGCACGTAGGGGAGGGAAGCTGCTACCTGAACCACCAAGTCCAGTATTAAGTGTTTTAATAAAAATGTGTGTAGTATTTGCTCATGTTTTGTGGCTCTCAAACATCTGATTATTTGTGGCTCTTATATTAAGCAAGTTTGGCCACCCCTGGTCTAGAGGGTCAGTTCACAGGCCACAAACACATGAACCTGCCTTATCCTGAATCAGACCCTTGGCCCATCAAGGTCAGTCTTGTGTACTCAGACTGGCAACTGCTCTCCAGGGTCTCAGACAGAGATCTTTCACATCACCTACTGCATAGTCCTTTCAACTGGAGATGCTGAGGATTGAACCTGGGACCTTCTGCATGCAAAGCAGATGCTCTAGCGCTGAGCCACAGCTCCTTCCCAAGCTTCTAGACTTCTGTACCTTCCAGATGCATGTGGGCCTAATTTGGATTGGTTCTAGAGCTCATACACCAGGAGAGAGGGTACATATTCCCCCTATCCGATGACCTAGGTCACCACTGTGTCTTAATGTGGAAATTTGTGTATGTAGATGTAGATTTTCTGACCTGGGGAAAAATGGAATGTGTCATGTCAGGAAAATGGCAAGGATGACATTTTAAGCATTCCCTCCCCATAAGGTGGGCAACTTTGTTTTTGGGAAATTTCTGGAGATCAGAGGGGCGGTACCTGGACTATGGAGTTTGGGGAAGGGAGGGAGCTCAGTGGTGTTGTGGTATCACTCTAGGAGATAGATTGTTAAAATGGAGCTATTAGGAAGGGCTAGGGTTGCCAGGTCCCCTTGCCTGTCCAGCAGAGCGATTTGCAGGGCATTCTGGGAGTGGGTGGGAACGTTGCATGATGTCCCTGCTGTGCTGACATCACCTGAAAGTGACATCATCACATTGGGAATGTCACAAGAGGCAAAACTCCATGGGTTTTTTGCCCTCAATCATAGTTTGCCCAAATACCAGAACATCCCCATGCATTGTCCCCGATGTGATGATGTCACTCCGGGTGACACCGTCACATTGGGGATGTCATATGGCAATATCCCTGGTTAGGGGAGGATTTTTCCCCATTGACCAGCTGGTCTGCGGTAGAGAGAAGCCCCCAAAACCTAGACTGTTATTTCATTTTTTTGTTAGTCTGAAGGTTGAAATACAGCAAATGGTTATATTCAGCAATGTGAATAAATTGACCCAGTGGGCAAAAAAGTGTGTGCTTGCTAACTATATCTATTTGGCTGCTTTGTGAGAATATGTGTATGTTCACTTTCATTTAGTGGAAGTGTAGCTTCTGGAGGACAATGAAATGAAGACTGTATTCAGGGGAACTGCACACTGCTATGTTTTTATTGATTTCTTTTAGGGAATGGGAAAGTTTCCTGATTCCACCCTCAAAGTCCCCAGGTATTTTCTGAGTTGGACCTATTCTAAAATAAAGTGCCATTTAAAATCCTGATTGGGTGGAATCCAGGGGCCTACATTAATATGTCCAAAAATCATCTTAGGAATCTTTAATTGGAGGTCTGTGGTGGAAAGTGTGGAGAGTGCTTGATGTCATGCTTCTTCACCACTTGGTTTAGTCGCAGCTTGTTTCGATGCCAGAAAGCATCCTTTGAATTTTGCTGTAAGTGAAACCTAGTGACAAACCTCCTAAAGAAATTTCAATAATTTCTTATCAAAACAGTTTTGGTTTGCTTAGAAAACTGTTCATATGTTTTGACAGAGAGCCTCCTAATTCACTTGTTAGAAAAAAGGCTGGTAGCAACTCTGTTTGCCGACTGGTTGTGAAACTAAGTAGGAGTCAGTAGCATCTTTAAGACCAACAAAGTTTTATTCAGAATGTAAGCTTTCATATGCGTGCATACTTCATCAGACAATGGAGCAGAGCTACATATATCTGGTGGGCAGTGATTAAGAATGCAAAGTGGTACGAAGTTAGAATCCAATGGCAAAATGGTGAAATTAACACATTGAAAGAACATTGGTCTGGATAGCATTTGCTTGGGAAACCAATAAAGCAGTAACATGTCAGAATGGGAGAACGATGGTGCGAGTGCGATACGGCAATAAATGAAGTCTGTTAATTGCTCTGTTGCTGGAAAATAGCAACTTCCTAGCTCCAACAAGGAACACAATTACCCTTCCTTCACTGCATAGAAGACAGCCAGTCACACACTCTCAGCAGAACCTACCTCACAGGGGTTGTTAGGAGGATAAAATGGAAGACAGGAGAACAGCCTTGGGGAAGTGACAACGCGGGATGCAGATGGACCAATGTAAATACTGTTTTGGTGGGTCATATTTATTCTATTATTTTCTGATGCTAAGGGTTGCTGTAATTTGTTTTCTACTGTTTGGAGGGTGCAGAGTGCTTCTCCTTCCTCCCTACCTCTTATGTTTCTTTTTTGCCTATATGTAAAAATATAACCTGAAGGTCTCTCCGCTTCATGGAAGGCCCACAGATAGCTAATCAGTTGTTTTCCCAGTCCTGCTTAAAAAAAAAAAGATTAGTTGAACGGTCCGTATGTTCGATCTAGTAGGCTCTTGTTACATTCTCATGCGTTCACTATCCTGACAAAGAAAAGTTTTGCTGTTCCTAGAGCAGGGGTGTCGAAAATGCAGGAGCCCTGGAGGGCTCCTATCAGGCCCCCAAGCAACTGACTGTCCTCTGCTTCCTTCTCCCTATATCTTGCTTCCTTCTGCATAACAGCTTGCTTTTCAAGGCTTGCTCAATCGCACAGGAGCTACAGAGCAAAACCTCTATTTTCTTCATTGGCTGAGACTCCTCCCTTGGGGAGGAAGGGAGGAGAAATAGCTCGCTTTGCCAGGCTCTCTCAATTGCACAGCAGAGCTACTGAGCCAAGCCTTTCTTCCATTGGCTGAGGCTCCTCCCCCCCGTCCCCTGAGGATGGAAGGAATGAGCCAGAGCTTCCTTTGTTCAGTTCTCTGGATCCCATGGGAGAAATACAAAGAAAGCATCAATGAGTGCTAACATTTTAAGCATGTTTTAAGTTTTTTAAAAATATGTATCTGTGTTCTATTAAACTTTATATCTCTGCTACCTGATCTTAAATAGGTACACACATGACCCAGCCCACCATGGCTTGGCCCAACCTGACATGGCCCAGCCCAACAATATAACATTTATGTCAGATCCGGCCCTCATAACAAATGAGTTTGACACCCCTGTCCTAGAGTTTCCTTCCTTATAGAAAACAAATATAACCAATAAAAAAGAAGATGCGGCTGGTTCTTTTCAGCAATACAGCTTTTAGAGAGTCTAAGAAGTTGTCCAGACTTGGAACCAGACCTTGCTGATTTGGGCCCAAACCCAGAATCTAACACTGTTGAGAAGGAACAAGCAGGACCAATGGGTTGCCAGGTCTGTGTTCCTGAAGACTTTGGGGGTGCAGCCGGGAGAGGGCAGGGTTTGGGGAGGAGAGGGACTTCAGCATGGTTCAATGCCATAGACTCCATCCTTCAAAGCAGCCATTTTCTCTAGGGGAGCTGATCAAAGCCACCAAGTAATACACCATCTTTCAGTTTGCAAAAATATATTATAAGGATTGTGTACAACACATAATAAACAATGCGATAATGATAGAGGCCAGCGGTGCTAGGGCCTTTTAAAGTAACTGAAACCCCAAGGGTCCAAAAAAAAACCCCGTCCCCAAATGAATAGATATAAGTCCAGACTTGGAAATAGTCCAACTGAAATTCACAAGGTGGGTGCTCCTGAGGAATGTAGCATGAGGAGTTCTCAGGAGCACCCACTTGGTGAATTTCAGTTGGACTGTTTCCAAGTTTGGACTTATATCTATTCATTTGGGGATGGGGTTTTTTTTTTGGCCCCTAGCACCGCCCGCCTCTATCTATTGTATTGTTTATTTTGTGTTGTACGCAATCCTTGTAATATATTTTTGCAAACTGAAAGATGGTGTATTACTTGGTGGCTTTGATCAGTCTACTAATTGCACCAAGTGCCCTTCAAGCAGCACATTTTCTCCAGGGGAGCTGATCTCCGCCAGCTGGAAATCAGTTGTAAAAGCAGGAGACCTCCAGTCCCCACCTGGAGGCTGGCAACTCTAGATGATGACAGGTGTATGCTCCAAGGAAACCCAAACCGCTGTGTGAAAATATCATGGTGTTGCAAGTTTTCCCATCCCTTACAGCTGTCCGAAAATAGTGGCAGGAAACCCTAAGCATTAGGGTTGCCAATCCCCAGGTGGGGGCAGGGGATCCCCCGATTTAGAGACCCTCCCCCTGCTTCAGGGTGGTCAGAAAGCGGGGGGAGGGGAGGGAAATGTCTGCTGGGAACTCTATTATTCCCTAAGGAGATTTATTCCCATAGAAAATCATGGAGAATTGATCCGCGGGTATCTGGGGCTCTGGGGGGAGCTGTTTTTTGGGGGTAGAGGCACCAAATTTTCAGTATAGCATCTAGTGCCTCTCCCCAAAATACCCTCCAAGTTTCAAAAAGATTGGACTAGGAGGTCCAATTCTATGAGTCCCAAAAGAAGGTGCCCCTATCCTTCATTATTTCCTATGGAAGGAAGGAATTGAAAAGGTGTGCCGTCCCTTTAAATGTGATGGCCAGAACTCCCTTTGGAGTTCAATTATGCTTGTCACAGCCTTGATCTTGGCTCCACCCCTAATGTCTCCTGGCTCCACCCCCAAAGCCCCCAGATATTTCTTGAATTGGACTTGGCAACCCTACTAAGCATGGGGGTATTGCATTACATCACACCACTTTGGCTTTTTATATATTACGGAGAAGAGATGAGCTAGAGGAATTGTGGGGATTATTCTTTTGGCAGGAGGGAAGCACATGGGTAGTGTTACTATCTCCAGGTTGGGGAATTCCTGGAGGTTTGGGGGGCCATAGTCTGGGGAGGTGGGATTTGGGGATAAGAGACTTCAGTGGGCTTTGATGCCATTGAGCCCACCTACCAGAGCAGCCATTTTCTCCAGGGAACTGATGTCTGTGACCTGGAGATCAGGTGAAGTCTCAGGGATCTCCAGCCACTTGGCTGCCCTACACATGGGACTCGTTAAGGTGCCATTCCCACCTTGATCTGAAAAGATAGAATCTTACAGGTGCCAAGACCAGAAAATTACCCATGAGCGGGTAATTGTGTCGTTATGCCTTCTTTCAGACGAGATAGTCCGTTCAATATCCCCTGTGTTCACTGTGAATAAAATGAAATCCAACCGTCTCCATTTGTGAGCTCTTCTTTCCTTTTACCCCCCCTTTGCGTTAAGCCTTTGAAACGAAAGGCTAATATTGTAATTAAAGGATCAATTTGTGAGCCCTTCTTTGTGCTCAAGTTCTACCTTCTTTCAGGCTTGCTTTCTTGCACTGACTTCTGTCTCGAGAGAGCCTTCTTCAGCTCCTCCAAGAGGTGTCTGAACTGACTCGGCAATCTTTGTGTGTCTGTGCTTTGCCCAATTTACATTTTTTTTTCCTAGCCAATTTCCGATGCATAGCAAATAAGGAATAATATTAAGTTTGAGCAGCTAATAGAGATGCACGTGTGTGTCCTCAGCGGCAGAAAGGGATTTGCTGGCTGCACACGAAACGTGGGGCTGTATGCCAACTAGGGCAGGGAAAAAGAAATGTCTAACATGAGAATTGTTTCTCAAGAAAAGAGGTGGGTGATTTCGAGAGGAAAACTGTCCCTAGACCACAGAAAGACTGTGTGGGGGGTGAGAGGCATAAACACCAAAGATGAAATGCTGGCCTGAGTTGTTCCTGCGGGGGCCACGTCTCCTGATCCTTCAAAATGTGTGGTTTGGGGTTTTTTTACAAGTTGAGAGGAAATTGTGGATAGTGTGTATGCATACATCACTGTGTTTGTGTACTTATTTGCGTGCATGCATTGGAATATGCAATGTAAGAGGAGGAGGGAAAATAAATTTTGAAAATTCCAGTTGCCATGGCAACTGAGGCCTAGCTATGAAATGAGCCGGGGACGTGGTCTTGGTGAGCTTATTGCGAATCGGAGATGTAGTCAAGAGGAGCTTAGAACTTAAGGAAAGAAAGGGTGGCAAGACAGAGACTCTCACAGGGGAAGTCTTTTTTTATTCCCAGTGGTCTCTGAGTGTTGGTAGAAGACAGGCCAGAAAAAAAATAGAAAGTAAACTTAAAAATTCCATCATATTGAGGCTCTGATGCCATCAGTGTTCCCTCTAAACTGAGTTAGTGTGATCCAGTTCACAGTTTTTTAGCCTCTGGCTCACACATTTTTGTCTTCGCTCAGGGAAAATGGCTTCAGAGCAAACTAATTTATGCAGTAGCTAACAACTTTAATGCCAATAGCTCATGAACTAGAATTTTTGCTCACAAGAACCCACAGCTTAAAGGGAGCAGTGGATGCCACCACGCACACACATACTCTCTTACATACACAACAGGGATGCGAACTGTGGGTTAATGAATACCTGGAGATTTGGTAGGTAGAGCCTGCGGGGAGAGAGGTTTGGGGAGGAGGGATCTCAGTGGGCTATAATGCCATTGAGTCCACCACCCAAACCAGCCATTTTCTCCAGGGGAACTGTCGCCTTGAGATCAGTTCTAATTCTGGGAGATCTGGGATTTAAACAGAGACTAGATGGCTATCTGACAGCAGTGAAGATCCTGTGGATTTAGGGGGAGGCATTTGTGAGCTTCCTGCATTGTGCAGGGGGTTGGACTAGATGGCCCTGGAGGTCCCTTCCAACTCTATGATTCTGTTATCTCCAGGCCCCACCTGGAGGCTGGCAACCATATCTCCCAATGGAGTCCCTGAATGTTTCTTGTAAATGAAACAAAAGATCCTTTGAAGTCCTCTCCCACATCTATATTCAGTGCTCAAGTGGACATCCATATTCAGTAGTCTGATCGGGGTGTTTTGCACTTCAGTAGCTCTTTCCCTTTGAAGGTCTCAAGCCTCCTATGCACAGCTTTGTGTTACGTGGTGGGGTTTTTTTGTGGGGGGAGGGTTGCCTGGGGATAACAACGTTGCTTGATGCCCTGTAAATAATTCACAGTGAATAAAGTACAGAAATAGATTTTAAACAGGAATCCTGTCAGATCCTTCTTAAAGTACTGTTAGACTTCCACTGTTTAATATTTATTGAAATCTGTGGTCTGTCTTTTCCCGTAGGATGGGGATAACGGCACTGTGTTGTTTGATACAGCTTCATAACAAACTTTTTTGAGGTGATTTTGCCCCCCTCCCTTACAGTATGGGAAATCAGAGGGCACCCCGACTTCACTGAGGCCCCGGAAATGATGGTGCGCCTGCTAGGGGGTGAGAAAGCATAGGATGAAGTTGGTCAGATCTGAGGACTGAAACTGAAAAGAAACAGTAGCTTTATTGTGGAGGGGATAAGCAGCCATGTTTTCTCAACAGCCAACCTGAAAGATGGTTAACCTAATGGCTGCCCTGTTCAAGTTACATTTATAGTTTAAAAAACCCCCTCAGTCTACAGTATGTTCATGAATGAGGGTCTGTACTTGTGTCTGAAGATGGGAGAGGGCCATGAAAGGTATACTTTTGCAAGCTATCTAAAAGAACCAGAAGGGAGAAGCTGGAGAATATGGATCTCCACAGCTTCTCCAAAATCCTGAGGTTAGAAACTTAGCTGAGGGATTTATTCTTATCCCCCTTCTGAGGTAGGATTGCCAGTTGGCTAGTTTTCCACTGCCACAATGGATTTCCTCCAGTTCTGATAGGTTGCCTCATGAGGTTTTTCCTCATATAATGGAAGGAAATTGGCTGGTTTTTAGCAGTTCAGTACTTTTTCAAGCAAAGAAATTTGTTGTGTTGTACCTTTTAGAGGGTTGTCGGGTCTCCCAGTGTGACAGGAGACCTCCTGCTGACAACTCTTGTTGTGGCAGGTCTTTCTTCAGAGCCAGCAGCCTTCATGCCATGACGTCACTTCCAGGTTTTCTTGACCCCGGTGGTCCTCTCCATTGGTGGGTGAGCCATGGGTTGACGTCTACCCCTGGCTGGGGCCCATATCTTGTCAGAAGATTTAAACCTTCTTGGAGTTGTTAATTGTAACCCTATTCTGAGATCTTTGATAACCAGCTGGGGAGGCTCCCAGGTAGGCTTGCCAAGTCCAATTCAAGAAATATCTGGGGACTTTGGGGGTGGAGCTAGGAGACTTTGGAGGTGGAGCCAGGAGACATTGAGGATGAAGTCAGGAGCAAGGGTGTGACAAGCATAATTGAACTCCAAGGGAGTTCTGGCCATCACATTTAAAGGGACCGCACACCTTTTTAAATCCTTCCATAGGAAATAATGAAGGATAGGGGCACCTTCTTTATGAGCTCATAGAATTGGACCCCCTGGTCCAATCGTTTTGAAACTTGGGGGGGGGTATTTTGGGGAGAGGCACTAGATGCTATACAGAAAATTTGGTGTCTCTACCTCAAAAACAGCCCCCCAGAGCTCCCGATATCTCCAGATCAATTCCCCATTATACCCTATGAGAATCGATCTCCACATAGGGAATAATGAAGTGCCCAGCAGACATTTCCCTCTCCCCTCCCACCATTTCTGGAGCGAGGGATTGGCCTTTCTGCTCACGAGTTGCTTCCAGCTTCTTCAAAGTAACACAGACACACCATCCCAAGAGGAAGCCTTTCCAGTTGGAGACTGAAGCCTCCAGAGGTGGAAAGTCACATGGTGGCTATGGGGGTGGGGCTTTCCCCCACCAGCCAGCTGACTGGGAGCGGGAAGGAGCCTGGGAAAGTGGAAGAACCCCTGCTGGGACCTGGGGATTGGCAAGCCTACTCCTAGGGATAATTTTAATATGGGAGATAATGTAGGAATACTGAAGCCATCAGAAGCGATACAACTACATATCAGGATGAGATTGTTTTAATGATTGCTTTAATTATTGAATTTTAAATTGTCGTATTAATGTTAAGTAATTTTTAATAGATTGTTTTCATTTTATTGTTGTGAGCCGCCCTGAGCCTGCTCCGGCGGGGAGGGCGGGATATAAACCAAATAAATAAATAATTTAGGGTTCCCAGACCTCCAGGTAGAGGTGAGGGTCCCCTTGTGATAGGCCCTGTGCAAGCCACTGATCAGGTAGCTGGCAGGAGAATTTATCAGTAAAAAGGTGAAGACCTAGGCCACATTGCCTGTGTCTCATAGGAAGTGACATCATCATATCAGTGACTTCCAGGCAACGCTATGGTGTTTGACCAAAAACTCTATGGTAGAAGCTACTTTGACCATAGGGCTTGGCCCAAATACCAGATTGTCACACAGAAGTTGCTAGAATGAAGATGCCACTTCCTCTACAATGCCTACTCCTTCTTCTTTTACTGATCAGTCCCCACACTCAGGGCTTTTTTTTTGTATCCTGAACTCCTTTGCATATTAGGCCACACATCCCTGATGTAGCCAATCCTCCAAGAGGTTATAGGGCTCTTAGTACAGGGTAGGGTTGCCAGAGCGGAGGACTTTCATGCATGCAAAGCAATGACATCACCCAGAAGTGACATCATCAAATGGTGGCACCCATGTGGGGCTGCTCTAGGCATTTCCAGGAAAACTCTATGGTTTCCCTGGACACTCTAGCCATTTGGGAGGTAAAAACTCTATGGTACCTCTGTGATACCTATTGTGCCATAGAGTTTCCCCTCTCAAATGGCTAGAGTGCCCAGGAAAACCATAGAGTTTTCCCGGAAAAGCCTAGAGCGGCCCCATGGGGGGGGGGTGCCACCATTTGGATGACGTCACTTCCGGGTGACATCATCACACCAGCAATGTAGGGGGAGGTTCCCCCCGCCGTCCCAATGTGAGCTGGTGGGTTGGGAACCTCCTGGACGGGGGATTCCCCGCTGAACCGGGGGCATGGCAGCCCTCGTACAGGGTCTACTGTAAGCTCCATGAGGACTGGCTACATTTGTTTTCATGGATGCTCCTTTTCAATCATTACGGAAATCATTAATACTTGCATTCCTAACTACTTACCTGCCTTATGGTGTTGAACGAAGCGCAGCTTGTATCATCTTGTGTTGTTACTACAGTGCAAGGTCTATTTCCAGGTTTCATTTGCTCTCAGCAACCTAAGGGACCAATTCTGAGGCCTGGCCCCAAGTCAGACCGCAGCATCCAATTAAAGTAGCACAGCCACTCAGGCACAACTAAAGGCAAGAGAAGAATCTTAAGAGAACCCACCTCATATAATTGTGCCTGGGTAAATGACACAGCTGGTCTCAATAACTCTCAATTTCAACCAGGTTAAAGAATGAAATCTACAGACGTGTGGAACATACATGGCCAAACAGTTACCCTATTTGAAAGGGTTTCTAAGAACTCACAGCTAATAGCCAGCTTTAAGAGGGGATTGGATAAAAGTATGGAGCAGAGGTCCATTGGTGGCTATTAGCCACAGTGTGTGTGTGTGTGTGTGTGTGTGTGTTTGTGTGTGTATATATATATATATATATATATATATATATGTGTGTGTGTGTGTGTATATGTGTGTGTGTGTGTGTGTATACACACACATATATTGGCCACTGTGTGACACAGAGTGTTGGACTGGATGGGCCATTGGCCTGATCCAACATGACTTCTCTTATGTTCACACATCAAAATGCTGAGAGGGGCAGGGAATGGGCTTGTCATGATCTGAGGCCTAGTGTGGTCTAAAGCAGTGGTCCCCAATCTTTTTGTCATAGGCTTGCCAATCCCCAGGTCCCAGCAGAGGTTCTCCTGCTTTCCCAGACTCCTTCCCGCTCCCAGTCAGCTGGCTGGTGAGGGGAAGCCCCACCCCCACAGCCACCATGTGCCTTTCCACCTCCGAAGGCTTCAGACTCCACTTGGGATGGTGTGTCTGTGTCTTTAAGGCTGAATGGGGGCAGGGGGGGCAGGCAGAACAACATGGCTGCTCCCAGTGGCTGGGAAAGCAGCCCAGACCCGTTTGGTTGCACAATCTTTTCAGATGTTGTTTGCGTAGGAACAAAAAAAATGAACCTTTGGTTGCTCTGTGTTACTTTGAAGAAGTTGGAAGTTCAGCAACTCATGAGTAGAGATGCCAATCCCCAGATGGGAGCAGGCCCTCCCCCGCTTCAGAGTTGTCCAAACGGGGTGGGGGGGGGTGGGGAGGGAAGTGTCTGCTGGGCACTTCATTATTCCCTATGGAGATCGATTCCCATAGGGTATTATGGAGAATTGATCTGGGGCTCTGGAGGGGCTGTTTTTTGAAGTAGAGGCACCAAATTTTCAGCAAAGCATCTGATGACTCTCCTCAAAATGCTCCTCAGGTTTCAGGGGGTCCAGGAGGTCCAATTCTATGAGCCCCAAAAGAAGGTGCCCCTATCCTTCATTATTTCTAATGTAGGAAAGGCATTTAAAAGGGGTGCGGTTCCTTTAAATGTGATGGCCAGAACTCCCTTTGAAGTTCAATTGTGTTTGTCACAACTTTGCTTATGGCTCCACCCCCAATGTCTCCTGGCTCCACCCTCAAAGTCCCCAGATGTTTCTTGAACTGGACTTGGCAACCCTATTTTGTCACCAGGGAGCAGTTTCATGGAAGACAATTTTTTCGCGGACCAGGGGAGGGGGGGATGGTTTCTGCTGACATTGCTACCTGAGCTCCGCAGTCTCGTCGGGCGTGGGTGAAGTGCGTGTGTGCAGTTCACATTATGTTCATGCTCCAGGGTGGTGCTGCCGCTGATCTGACAGAGGGCAGAGCTTGGGTGGTGGTGCGGTCTGAAGCGGCTGCAGACGCTCACCTCCTGTGCGGCCTGGTTGCTAACAGGCTGCAGACTGGTACCGGTCTGCGGCCCGGGGGTTGGAAACCCCTGGCCTAGAAGGCAGGGAGAAGCCTGCCTAGTAGTAGATACAGGGGCCTACATCTCCCACAATCCCTTCTGTTCCTCTGATTGGGTGAAGAGGTGTTGGAGGGAAAACTAGCCCAAGAGGGTTGGAACCTGGGAGGAAGGCATAAAAGGCCTTGCTGGAAAGGAGGTTGCAGCTGGAGAAAGATCCCTCACACTAAGGAGGTGGTGAGTTTGGTAACAGAGCAGGGAATGTTTAGCAAGTCGTGTTAGGGTTTTCTTTTTGTTTTGGACCACCCTTAACTGCATATTAGCGGCCCCGTGGCGCAGAGTGGTAAAGCAACAGTACTGTGATCTGAACTCTCTGCTCACGACCGGAGTTCTGGTTCAGGTAGCCGGCTCAGGTGCTTCCATGCTTCCGAGGTCGGAAAACTCATCTCAGAGACATATGAACATATGAAACCGCCTTGCGGGGGGGGGGGGGAGTGTAAAAGACTGGGGAAGGCAATGACAAACCACCCCATAAAAAGTCTGCCGTGAAAAAGTTGTGAAAGCAACCTCACCCCAGAGTCGGAAACGACTGGTGCTTGCGCAGGGGACCTTTCCATTCCTAACTGTATATATATTTCACTGTTGCACTAAAAGTTTCTATTTTCCCAGCTATTGTTTGAGCATTGTAAATAAATTGTTGTTGTTGTTTAACTGCCTGGGTCCTCGTATCTCCTTGGTCACGGTTAAAAGAAATACTATAAGGAAGACAGAGGTGGTTGGGTGCTCTGGGCCCTTCCTTTCAGACCCTTGCCATGGTGGTGGCAGCCAGTAGAAGGCCCTTCTTGGTCCCCCACTGTGTGACAGGGTTGCCCATTACCTGGGCAATGTTTGAGTGGACTCGAGTCGAACCCTGGATGGAAGCAGCTAATTATTCAGGCACGATTGGAACAAAAGGAAGGCCTGAATGTGCCCTGATTCAAGACATCTTGGCAACGCACAAACTCATTACTTTGTGGAGCAGAGAGCCGCCTTGCCAGGAAGGGAGACTAATTGACTTGTTCACTGAAATTAACAGATTGACCCAGCCTTTTTGAGTGCAAGGCTAGGTGCATGACAGCTTTTTCTCCATGGCACTGCTTGAGTTTGGGAGTGGGGGGGTGGGTGGGAACATAAAGCTGTCTAATGAAACATAATCATAAAACCATTCTTCCTATTGGGGCAGTGGCCCTGAACAATAGCGGTTTTGCCGAGGCTGCTTAGGAGGTCTGTATTGAAGCAAATATATGAATGGAGGTAAATAAGACATTGACACACAAATGCATGTAACAAAGTCCTGACTTTTTCTTTTAATGAAAAGCAGCCTCAGGGGACTGTAGTTTGGGGCTGAGGGCTGACCCTCTAGGATTGCCAATCCCCTGCTAGGGGCACTGTTGGAGGCTCTTCCCCTGGTTCAGGGTTATCAGAAAGCAGAATCCCTGCCGAGCCCTCCATTATTCCCCTATGGAGACTGGTTCCCTGTAGGGCAGGGGTGGGGAACCTTTTTTCTGCCAAGGGCCATTTGGATATTTAGAACATCGTTCTCAGGCCATACAAAATTATCAGCTTGCAAAACAGTGCTCCGCCGAGGGAGAACAATTCAGGCCAGCAAAATTAATGCGAATAATTGTTTTTCTATTTGAAGTCACATGGGGAGAGCCTAATTCAGCACACACACACACACATACCCCGGCCTGCCACCCTAGGCAAATGCCTAGGTCCAGGCATATTAGACCACATCCCCTAATATTAGCATATCAGGTCACACACTCATTAGCATATTAGGCCACACCATCTGAGATAATCAAGTGCAAATTGAACTGGTGGTAGCTGGCTCCCCTCTGCCATCCCTGCCAGCCTTCCCTCCCTCCCTTCAGCTGCTCTCAGCAGACCTTTAGAGGCACCCACATACCCCAGCAGCAGTCCTTCACAATGCCCACGAGAGGACCAGCAGTCCCCAAGGGCCAGGCCAAGTGATCTCGAGGGCTGTAAACAGCCCTCGGGCTTGACATTCCCCACCCCTGCCATAGGGTATAAAGGAGAATCAATCCATTGGTATCTGGGGCTCTAGGAGGGCTGCTTTTTGAGGTAGAGGCACCAGATTTCCAGCATAACATCCGATGCTTTTCCTATAAAAACCAACAAAAACCTAAGATTCAAAAAGATTGGACCAGGGTTCGAATTCTATGAGCCCCAAAAGAAGGTGCCCCTCTCTTCCATTATTTTCAGTGAAGGGAAGGCATTTAAAAGGAGCACGGTCCCTTTAAATGCGATCGCCAGAACTCCTTTTCAGGGTTCAGTCATGCTTGTCACAACCTTGCCCCTGGCTCCACCTCCAAAGTCTCTTGGCTCCACTCCCAAAGTCCCCAGGTATTTCCTAAGTCAAACCTGACATCTCTAGGACTTTGTTTTTTTAAACTCTAAGAAGGGTGACCTTGGGCTAGCCACCCACTCTCAGCCTATCCTACCTCAGGGAATTGTTGCAAGGATAAACTGGAGGAGAGGAGAACGGTGTGAGCCACTTTGGGTCCCCACTAGGGAGAAAGATAGGAAAGAAATAAATGGATAAATAAATAATGCAAAAGTTTGTAAGTCTTTGGATGCAATTGAGGAGAGTCAGGAAACAAAGAGTGCTCATAAGAAATTAAAGAGCAAGCTTGGTGTAGTGCAGGGGTGTCAAACTCATTTGTGATGAGGGCCGGATCAGACATAAATGAGACCTTATAGGGCCAGGCCAAGTCAGGCTGGGCCATGTGTGTACCCATTTAACATTAGGTAGCAGAGATATAACGTTTATAAAGGGCGCAGACAAACATGACTAAAGATTTTTTTAAAAAAACCTAATACAACATGCTTAAAACATCAGCAATCTTTGGTCTTAAAGGTGCTTTCTTTGTATTTCTCCCCTGGCATCCAGGGAACTGGGCAAAGGAATCTCTGACTCTTTCCTTCCATCCCCAGGGGACCAGGAGGGAGAGGAGCCTCAGCCAAAAGAAGGAAGAGAGGCTTGGCTCAGTAGCTCTGCTGTGTGATTGAGAAAGCAAGCTCTGCTTCCCCCCTTCCTCTCCAAGGGAGGAGCCTCAGCCAATGGAGAAAATTGAGGTTTTGCTCTGTAGCTCCTGTGCAATTGAGCAAGCCTGGCAAAGCAAGCTGTGATGCAGAAGGAAGCAAAAGAGAGGAGGAAGGAAGCAAATGACAACCAGTTGCTTGGGGGCCTGATAGGAGCCCTCTGGGGGCCTGATTCAGCCCCTAGGCTGCATGTTTGACACCCCTAGTGTAGTGGTTAAGAGCAGCCGACGCTAATTTGAAGAACCGGGTTTGATTTTCCACTCCTCCTCCACATGCAGCTGGATGGGTGTTCTTGGGCCAGTCACAATTCTCTCAGAGCTCATGAGAGGTTCTGTTGTGGTGAGAGGAGGGGAAGGAGATTATAAGCCATTCTGAGACTCCTTCAGGTAGTGAAGGGTCGGGTATAAAACCAACTGTCCTCTTCTTTTTCTTCTGTTTCATACTTTGAGGATCCTGGTCTAAAGAGCTCAGAACCTTGGCATGTTTGGCAGGAATATCAAGATTGTACTGGGCAGCAATAAAAAGTCAGAAGAAGGATGGACCATCTGTGCTCTAAACACCCAGACAGATCAGGCATGTTGTTACAACTGTGCTCTTGTGTGGGGGAGAGGACAGATGGTACTCATCTCCCCAGACCCTGAATAAATGAGTGCTTCTGGTTCCCATCACAGTCTTTAATCCAGTTGCTCTGGGGTCTAAGGATGCTTCTGGTCTTGTAGAGCACACAGTCATATCCATACAATCCTATCTGTCGAGTAAATTGTACTGCCTACTCTGCAAGGACTTGGAGCTAATCAAACCATTGGTCTGTCAAGATCAGTGTTGTCTACTCTGATTGGCCACGTCTGTCTAGGGTCTCGGGTGGAGGTCTTTCATGTCACTCACTTACCATCTAATCCTTTTTAACTGGGGCTCACAGGAATAGGACCAGGGAAATGGAGGTTCATCCTGTTTCATGGTTGTGAGGACACACAAACTGTGAACCTCCCTGTTTACTGAATCAGTGATTCCATTCATGAGGTTCAGGGAAAGATCTGAGATCTTAGCTGTCTCCTTTCTGCTTAGGGCCAGGTGCTAATAGCTTAATATGCAAATGAGGTCAACAAAATAGAAAGGGGGGGGAGGTATCCCGTATCAGGAGATCTTCCCTCCCTCCTTTCTACTGAGAATGGAAAGGGTGGGAGATCTTGCAAAATCAATTTCAAAGGAATATCCCCTTTAAATGGCTTTTGCTAGGGGACACTGCATGAGTGTGAAATCCTAGAGATGAGTTCACCACTTCCGTGTGAACTCACTTGGACTTGCAAGCGGGGGTGGAGGGAGGGGAGCGAAAGGGATTGCTGAACTGGCTTGCATCTGTTTCAGCCTAACAGGCACACATGGATGCAAGCCATTTAAGCAATCCCTCTCCCCACCCCCCCAAGCACCTTTCAACATGAACCCCATGAACCTCCAAAACCACGTGAAGGACCATGGATAGGGATGGGCAGGAACCTCCACTTTACAAACCACGAACCAGCGATGCTTGTCAGGAAATCAGATACATGCCCATCCTCAGTAAAGTGCCTTCTGCACTTGGGAGATGCCACCACTAAACCGCAGCCCTCTCCCCGTTTCTATTAGATAGACATGTAAGTAAAACTCACATTAGATGGGAAATGCTTGGATCTGGTTGGTCTAGTGCTTGCAGCACTGCTGCCAGGCTATAAGGCACCCCAGGAGAGGCTCCCCACCCCGGCCTACCTCTCCAGGTGCCTGGCCAGCCTAGCCTTGCCTCAGCCACCTTACCTGAGGGGCATCTGAGAGGCAGGACGGAGCTCCATTACTCGCCATGACGCGGTGCGGTGCTGCACAACCTGGCTGTCCATGCTGCGATCTAGATGCATGCCCAGATGCATGCATGCACACATTCTTGCCACCTTCACCTCTGCTGCCCCCTCCCTCCCAGGTGATTTAAAATGCACGGGAGGGTGCAGGTGAAAAGGCCCACCAATCAGCTGATTGGCAGGGCCTTTATCTGCAAGCCGGAAGGGCAGCGGCTCTCCCTTCCTTGCTTGGTCCCCTTACCCGCTGCCCAGGAGGGGTGCGTCCAATTTGACACACACACACAGACTGCGCCTGTAGGTGACTGCCTAAGGTTGCCTAATGGACATGCCGGCCCTAAGTGCTTATTGTTTGCAGAGGAAGGGTTTTCCTCTGGCTATTAAGAATTGGGCAATAACATTGTGTGGTACTCTTAAGGGAAAACTACCCATCCATTCCACAATGGCCTGTTAAGTAGACACACTTTATGGGAAGAAGCAAATGCTTGCATTTTAAAATAAGCTGCAATCTTGTAAGATTTAAGTCTTATGCTCGGGACAGCCTATCTGTTGGACAAAATGTTCGCAGGACTGAACTGGGCCTGTAAATGGAAGCTGAATTGAAGTGTGTCTTGTAAAAGGAAGCCTGGCTAAGTTTTGCTTCTCCAACAATGGCTACTGGTTTGGGAGGACAGGAGAGAAAGCACTTTGTAAATGGGTAATGGTTTAGAGAACGTGTTGTTAAATATGATCTCAGGTGGGCCGTTGACAAAGTTCATCTAGTAATTTCAGCTTCACAAAATTACAGTTTCCAAAGAATTTCCAAAGGAAATCTTGACAGCTAAATTGATATAAAACCCATTTAACTTTGTGGAATGGAAGCAGATTTGTTGAACATTCGAGGGCTATCTGCAGCCAGTCCAAGCTTACTGGTGAACGTACAGTACATGCATCTCCAAAGCTGCTTGTTACATTAATACATTACAGTTTTACACACAGTTACACTTTGAAAATATAACTGGAAGACATCCTTCTTTGAAAATATAACTGGAAGACAGCCTCTTTGCCTGCAAGCACTCCACCTCCTCTCATTCTTACTCAGATGAAGTCTTCGTTTCTGAACAGTTCTTGACCTGACATTTTCGCCTACCTTCTTTTAGATCTCACTATCCTCCATGGTTCCCCTTAGAATCATAGAGTTGGACGGGACCTCCAGGGTCATTTAGTCCAACCTGCTGCACAATGCAGGAAACTCACATATACCTCCCCCTAAATTCAGAGGATCCCATTGCTGTCAGATGGCCATCTAGCCTCTGTTGAAAAACCTCCAAGGAAGGAGAGCCCACCACCATCCGAGGAAGCCTGTTCAACTGTGGAACCACTCTAATGATCAGGAAGTTCTTCCTAATGTTGAGCCGGAAACCCTTTTGATTTAATTTCAACCCATTGGTTCTGGTCCTACCTTCTGGGGCCACAGAAAACAATTCCACACCCTCCTCTATATGACAGCCCTTCAAGTACTTGAAGATGGTGATCATATCACCTCTCAGCCGCCTCCTCTCCAGGCTCTCCTTGCTCACAACTTTGCCTCTTTCAGGTGGAATTATTATTCTAATGGATAGATTCCTGTTGGGTAGATATGTCCCCTTTCCCCCCTCTCCTTCTGATTGGACCAAAGCAGGTAAACTTAAAGGCAGGCTTCCTTTGTGGCTCCGTTCCTCTGGAACTCTCATGGGATCTGACCCGTTCCTGTGGGCATCTGCTCCTGCATCTTTGCTCTGCATCATTCCCTCCCTTCCCCACTTCTCCTGAGCTGTCTCCCAGCTGACTGTCAGACAATGGACTGGGAAAGGGTCACGTAGGGTTGCCAGCCTCCAGGTAGTACGCAATACCCCAAACCACCACATTTGAAACTCTTGTGTTCATTTCCAAAATAGTTTCCAAAGCTTAGAAAAAAAAATAGGCAGTTTCTGTTACCTAAACAAGTATTCAAATTCATATATTATTGTAAACAACATTCCGTTATTGCCACCATATCAGGATTCCAAACGACATACAGAAAGTTTACATACAAAAAGTTCCATTTACAAATGTTCCTCTCCTCTGTAAGCTTCAATATTAATACAAATATCCAGTCAGATCAACAGAGGAGCAAGAGTATGAAAGTTCATTCAGTCATCAGTACGCCCATTCCAGATAGTTTGAGACGTTTCAATGCATGTCTTCTTTGATTACTGGCTGCTAAAGAGCCAGTTTGGTGTAGCGGTTAAGTGTGTGGACTCTTATCTGGGAGAGCCAGGTTTGATTCTCCACTCCTCCACTTGCAACTGCTGGAATGGCCTTGAGTTAGCCATAGCTTTCGCAGAGTTGTCCTTGAAAGGGCAGCTGCTGTGAGAGCTCTCTCAGCCCCACCCACCTCACCGGGTGTCTGTTGTGGGGGCAGAAGATATAAGAGATTGCAAGCCGCTCTGAGTATCTGATACAGAGAGAAGGGCGGGGTATAAATCTGCAGTCATCGTCTTCTTCTAAATGGAACCCGATTTCAATTCCTTTTTACGCAGATGTGCATTTTACACAGATGGTGAATCAGTTGGGTTCTCTCAGGTAATGGAATGTTGTTTACAATAATATGTGGATTTGAACACATATGTTTAGGTAATAGAAGCTGGCTATTTTTCACAAAGGCCCCTCCAACTGTTTTAGAAATTATCACAACAGTTTAAAACTTCATGGAGAGCCAGTTTGGTGTAGTGGTTAAGTGTGCGGACTCTTATCTGGGAGAACCGGGTTTGATTCCCCACTCCTCCACTTGCACCTGCTAGCATGGCCTTGGGTCAGCCATAGCTCTGGCAGAGGTTGTCCTTGAAAGGGCAGCTGCTGTGAGAGCCCTCTCCAGCCCCACCCACCTCACAGGGTGTCTGTTGTGGGGGAGGAAGGTAAAGGAGATTGTGAGCCGCTCTGAGACTCTTTGGAGTGGAGGGCGGGATATAAATCCAATATCTTCTTCTTCATGGTTTAGACTTGATGGTTTTTGGTACTGTGTAGCTTTAACACCACAACCCGTTCTGTGCAGAGCATAGCACTGTTCTACCTCTGGCATCACCACATTTGGCATTCTCAAATTGTTATAAGCTTTATCTGCAAATGGTATGTAGAAACCTTGCCTTGTCCCCTCTCCTTTTTTGAACCCTTCTTTCCTTCTGAAGTCAGCGTCAACTTTACATTCCCCTGTTCCCCTCCTTCAGCCCTCTCCCCTCCTCCTGGCCCTTTAACTTCACCCTCGAGCCCACAAATGTAGGACGGAAAAAACCCATTTTTAGCCTGACATCCAGAGACTGGGCGGGGAGATGGGGAGAGTAATTTGATGATAAACAGTGGGAAACAACCTTCTGGAGGTGAAATTAAAAATCCTCGAATCATCTAGGGACCTCCGGCAAAGCATTCTGGGAACATTCGTATCTTTTCTGTCACATATTCCTGCTCACACACGCTCACACAAATGCCCACACACTGTTATAAGTGTGTAATGGCTCAGCCTGACTAATAAGCCCCAGTTCCCTCTTGGAGCAGACATAGCAATTCTTCAGCGCTCCTTTTGGAAAGGAAAGCTTGCTGCTGGGCTCTCGCAGGAGTGAGACATTTGCCTTGTGAAAGAACTCCGCCGTTTGTCCTTCATAATCATGGCCTTTTCAGGCTGCAATTTAGCATTATGGTGGGGGGGGGGGGTGGAAGGGAAAGCGGACTTCCCTGTGATCTGTTCACCCACCAAAAACTTTGTAGCAGCTGCAGTATCGCGATGGAACTACCCAGGGAGAGTATGAGGGGAAGAGGAGAGAAACAGTGACGGCCAGTTTGGTGTAGTGGTTAAGAGCGGCAGACTCTAATCTGGAGAAACTGGGTTTGATTCCCCACTTCTCCCCCCCCCACCCCATACAACTGGCTGGGTGACTTTGAGTCAGTCACAATTCTCTCAGAGCCATTCTCTCAAGAGCAGTTGTCTCAGAGCTCTCTCAGCCCCACCTACCTCACAGGATGCCTGTTGTTGGGAGAGGAAGGGAAAGGAGATTGTAAGGTGCTCTGAGTGAAGGGCGGGATATAAATCCAATCCCTTCATCAACGTGCCCTCTGAGCATGTATGCCATAGGCCTGTAGGGGTGTATGTAATACTGTTTCCTATATGTTAGGTGTGTACATGTGTGCTAGACTAGGCAGTATTTTTTATTATTTACTTATATCCCGCCCCATTCTCCCCAAAGCGGCTTACATTATTCTCCTATCTTCCATGTTATCCTCACAGCAACCCTGTGATCAAGGTTAGGCTGAAAATGTAATTTCAGTGTTTAAGCATTCATTTTTTTTTTTAGTAGGCTGTGAATTTCAGGGCTTTTTTTTTTTAGCAGGAACACAAAGGAACACAGTTCTGACTGGCTTGGCATCAAGGTGTGTGTCTTAATATGCAAATGAGTTACTGTGTGGAACAATGGTGGCAGCAGGGGTGTGGCCTAATATGCAAATGAGTTCCTGCTGGGCTTTTTTCCTACACACACACCCCCTGGTGAGTTCTATGCTGGGGCTTTAAAACTTAAACCCAATGCTTACTGTCTAGTTCAGGGACGTCGAACTCATTTGTTATGAGGGCCGGATCTGACATAAATATAGAGAACTCGGGGTTGTGGTAGATAACTCGCTGAAACTGTTGAGACGGTGTGCAACTGCAATAAAAAAGGCCAGTGCTATGCTGGGAATTATTAGGAAGGGAACTGAAAATAAATCAGCCAGTATCATAATGCCCCTGTATAAACTGATGATGCAGTCTCATTTGGAGTACTGCGTACAATTCTGGTCACCACACCTCAAAAAAGATATTATAGCATTGGAAAAAGTCCAGAAAAGGGCAACTAGAATGATCAAAGGTTTGGAACACTTTCCCTATGAAGAAAGGTTAAAATGCTTGGGGCTCTTTAGCTTGGAGAAACGTCAACTGAGGGGTGACTTGATAGAGGTTTACAAGATTATTCATGGGATAGAGAAGGTAGAGAAAGAAGTACTTTTCTCCTTTTCTCACGATATGAGAACTCATGGGCACTCAATGAAATTGCTGAGCAGTCAGGTTAGAACAGATAAAAGGAAGTACTTCTTCACCCAAAGGGTGATTAACACATGGGATTCACTGCCACAGGAGGTTGTGGCAGCTACTAGCATAGACAGCTTCAAGAGGGGATTGGATAAACATATGGAGCAGAGGTCCATCAGTGGCTGTTAGCCACAGGGTGTTGTTGGAACTCTCTGTCTGGGGCAGTGATGCTCTGTATTCTTGGTGTTGGGGAGGGGCAACAGTGGGAGGGCCTCTGGTGTCTGGCCCCACTGATGGACCTCCTGATGGCACCTGGGGGGGGGGGGTTGGCCACTGTGTGACACAGAGTGTTGGACTGGATGGGCCATTGACCTGATCCAACATGGCTTCTCTTATGTTCTTATGCTTTCACTTTGCCAGATGTCAAAAAGCAACATGGTAATTCCATACACTCCCAAGAGTTCTCATGGTGGGGAGAATTAGAGAAGTAAGAAGAGGAAATGGAGATCAGGAAAGACTTATCTTTTTTAAACTAATGGAGGTGGAGTTGATCACTTTAAAATGAAAAATAAAACGGCATTATTTGGTTGGCATCTGGCTGTCTCATGATGTTGATAGGGTTCACGGCAAAGGGAGAGGAAGGGAGTCAGGCGAAATGGAACTGACAGCAAAGTCATGGTAGTTGAATGGATCTGGGAAAAACAAGAGAGATTACCCTTCTCCCAGCTCTTTCTGTTAGGCATTCTGATTATGCAGAGTAAATCAATACAGCACAACACATCCATGTTAGCTTTAAAAGAAAAACTTTACTTACTAATGAGGATGGGTAAACTGGGAGATTAAAGAAGCAGAAAAGATAAACATCCTCTCTAACTACTCTGATCTACATCTTGACTCTAAGATTTCTAAAACGTGTGTGAGAATGAACTAGAGTAGAAGACCAAAGAGGAATAAAACTGAAACCCAGTGCTTACTCTCTAGTCCAGGGGTGTCGAACTCATTCGTCGTGAGGGCCGGATCTGACATAAATGAGACCTTGTCGGGCCGGGCCATGTGCATAGCTATTTAAGATTAGGTAGCAGAGATATAAACTTTATAAAGGGCACAGATAAACAGAATTAAAGATTGGTTGTTGTAGATTTTCCGGGCTGTGTGGCCGTGGTGAGACCTGACATTTCATCAGCAACTGTGACTGGCATCCTCAGAGGTGTAACCCAGAAAACTGAGTTCTCATTGGGTCAGGTCTCACAATACCAAGACCGTGGCCAAACAGCCTGGAAAATCTACAACAACCAATGGACTCTGGACGTGAAAGCCTTCATCAACATATAGAATTAAAGGTTTTTTCTAAAAAAGTAAAACATGCTTGAACCATTAACACTCATTGGTCTTAAAGGTGCTTTCTTTGTATCTCTCCATGCGATCCAGGGAACTGGGCAAAGGAAGCTCTGGCTCTTCCTTCCCTCCCCAGGGGACCGGGAGAGGGAGGAGCTTCAGTCAATAGAAGGAAGAGAGGCTCAACTCAGTAGCTCTGCTGTGCGATTGAAAGACCCTGGCCAAGCAAGCTCTCCCTCCCCGCCTTTCTTCCCAAGGGAGGAGCCTCAGCCAATGGAGAAAACAGAGGCTTTGCTCTGTAGCTCCTGTGTGATTCAGCAAGCCTGGCAGAGCAAGCTGTGATGCAGAAGGAAGCAGATGACAGCCAGTTGCTCGGCGGGGGGGGGGGGGGGCTGATAGGAGCCCTCTGGAGGCCTGATCTAGCCCTCAGGCTGCATGTTTGACATGGACTATAAGTATTTAAATAAAGATGAATTAAATTATTGCTCAAGGTTAATCAGGGAATTGTGATCCTTGATTGTTTCACTTGCATTAAATTTTTTTTTTTTTTAACTGCATCGTGATGACTTGATTTGGACTGTGGTTGATTTGCATAGGGGGATAGGGATTTAACCCTTTCTTTAAACTCTTTCCCAGTGCAGTTCTCTCCCAGCTGCTTTTTGCTCCATGGAGAAACATTCTCCATTAAATTGTTTTTTTTTAAACTGCATTGTGACAGCTAGTGGTTAAAGAGCCAGTTTGGTGTAGTGGTTAAGTGCAAGGACTCTTATCTGGGAGAACAGGGTTTGATTCCCCACTCCTCTGCTTGCAGCTTGCTGGAATGGCCTTGAGTCAGCCATAGCTCTCACAGAGCTGTCCTCAGCCCCACCTACCTCTCAGGGTGTCTGTTGTGGGGGAGGAAGGTAAAGGAGATTGTAAGCTGCTCTGAGACTAGGTGTGTGGGGTGGGGTATAAATCCAATATTTCCTCTTCCTTCACCTTAGAATCCACCTCAGAGTTATATTAATTGGGACTACAATATCAGGGGAAAACATATGCAAAGGCTACCCCAACAATGATTTGTGTCAAAGCTCAAGTTCACTTGCTTAATATCTTTCTATAATATAAATCCATACTCTCCGTATTTGTAATGCTTTCCTACGTCCTCCAACTTGTCATGCCCCAGCGTCTGTCCCCCTGCCCTTGTTTTTTAGCACATCCTTTCCTGAATCTTCTGCTGTTTGAAATCTTCCTCCTGATATCAGTGTTTTGGGGCTGGGTGGCTTCACGACACCTGCATAGCTGGACTTTGCAAGACAAACTGTTGGTCGCTAAATAAAAGTTTTCAATCAGCAACATGAAACAGCCTTAACTGGCTAGTCAGAACTCCATGTGGGGAGGACAGAAAGAGGGAGTTGGTTTACCATTCCTGAGGTCATATCTTGGTGTCCAGCCCTGTGTGTTCACAAGCATCATAGCCAGGAATTTTTTGGGGGGGACAGGCTGCCAGGGGGCAGTTTAGCACAGTGGAGCTTACTTTGGAGGAAACCTGCTAAGCGAATCAGACTGTGCAAAGGTATGGAGAAGCTGCTCTTGTTTTGTCTTGACTAAGCAGTCCACCTGTGTCTATTCCAGCTCAAGGCTAACCCTTTAGAAATGCTAATGACTTCCCTGGCCAGAGACAATGACATGGTCGGTTCACACCTTCACTAGTCAGTTACTACCCAGCCTAGCAATACTTTAGAATGCTAATGACCTCCCTGACAATTGTCAGTTTTCACACCTCCAGCTATAAGTTATCAGCTGGCAGGAAAATGAAAACAGCTTTTACCTACAAAAGGTTTTATTCTCCCCTCAATCTCTCTGTCTCTTCTACTAGACCAGACACCAGCACAATCAATCTTCTGGCCAAACTGGGGAGGGGGCATTGCCTGGTGAGAGCCCTCCTGTAGCTATGGGTCTGGTGTTCACATTACTGCATTTGGGGAGAGGAAAGGAAGATTAGAAGGCTCTCAAACAGTTGGAAAATCACTGTGTGACTGTTTCCTGCCCTCCCTCTCCTTTTTCTCATGGTATCACTCCTGCCCACATTGGAAAAAGTGGTTCAGGAGGATGAAGTGACACATACGTGTATTCACAAATATTTATTGTAATAAGCTGTGAGGTGTCTTTTGAAAATATTTGCAGAAGTAAGGTTGACGTTTAATTTTATTATATGTCAGATCGGAGCAGGAGATATTATTGAGCCTCCAGGCCAGCTGGTATTTGCTTTGGCAGACTTGGGAACCCATCTATTCGCAGCCAAAACAACAGGCTCTCAGTAGTAAGCCCTGTCACATTATTCTTTCTTTTTTAAGGCTTTGTCCTGAGTTGCCTCAACCTGATGCCAAAAGCCAAAGACCTCTGTTAGCCAAAGGGCTGGCTGTATAGCAAGAGTAGTCCAATCACAGCTGCAGGTGATTTGTTTGTGGTGGTGAACAAAGCCATGGAGAGACAGATACCCCATACTCTCCGGGCCAGCCCTGCCACTAGGCAAACTAGGTAATTGCCTAGGGTGCCGGCCTTCTGGGGGCACCTAATTGGGTGCCCCTGTGTGACTCAGTGACATTTTCAGTGCGGGGGGGGGGGGCACCAGAAGTTAGCTTTGCCTGGGGTGCTGGACAGTCTAGAACCATCCCTGATCCTCTCTGTAGTGTGTGGCAAAGTGCATGGTGGTATTTGAGGTGCCTTTGCAGGATAAGAGATAAATTTTCAGGGCTTTTTTTTGTAGCAGGAACGCCTTTGCCTATTAGGCCACAAACCCCTGCTGTAGCCAATCCTCCTGGAGCTCACAGTAGGCCCTGTACTAAGAGCCCTGTAAGCTCTTGGAGGATTGGCTACATCAGGGGTGTGTGGCCTAATATGCAAAGGAGTTCCTGCTACAAAAAAAGCCCTATCTAGATTGAATGACTGATGTCATTGAGGAACACTTTCCTCTGGCACAGGGTGGCTCAGCCCCCACTGAGAAGGGACCCTGTGGGTATGCAGAGTTTTGTTATGCATAGGGATGCTTTGAGTTCCAGTTTACAGGCTGTTCTCTCAGTGTCTGTTGTTTCCTCTCCTGCTCTTCCAGACTTTTTCTTAGGGCACCCAAGAGCAGATTAGTCTTGTAACAGAGATGCTCCATCACCGGATGTTTCAGTTCTTTCAGTTCTCAAGCAGTGGGCAAGTTGCAGTCTGCACAAGCGAACGTTTGACAAACTGTTCATTTGGATTCAAGTACTTTATATATATGTTATACCAAGAGGAAAACGGCACATGCCAGTTCCCCCCCCCCCACCCCCCGCTGCTTCAGTCTCATCTACTGCCCCCCGTCTGTTGTTTGCCACATTCTTTTAAAGTACATGAAACATTTACATTTTACAGTAGATGAATTGCAGATATGATATGATATGACATGAATTTCCATCAGCATCTCAAGAGGCTATCGCTGCAGTAGCTAGTTGGGACTGGAATGCAAGGGGGAATAAGGGCAATGCTTCATAGGTAGGAAAAAAGGCGCTTTTTACTCAAAGGACATAACGGTCTGAACCAACCTATATATCTGATTGTTTAACCTTGACTACTCAGTTCTAGCAATACGTCAAGCTCTGCTCAGTTTTTCATAAATAACAAGCTCTGTGTTGATTAATTCATTGAAACCGTACTCACTTGTTAAAGCCGTTAGGGGACTGAGTAGTCAAGGTTAAACAATCAGATATATAGGTTGGTTCAGACCTTCATGTCCTTTGAGTAAAAAGCACCTTTTTTTCCTACCAATGGAGAATTGCTCTCAGCCCTCCTTGCATTCCAGTCCCAACTAGTTACTGCAGCAATAGTCTCTGAGATGCTGACCTTGGAAAAACAAGGCGCTCCAAACACTCAGGGTGAGAAAGTAGATACTTCATAAGTTACACAGACAAAATATGAGCAATTAGCTAGCCAGCTGCCTCTATAATCACAATAGCACATTGTTATAATGCTGAACCAACATGGAAGTACCCATGGCAAGGAGCCTCCTTGACACTTGGCCTGGTGTTTGTTAATAGGAAAGGCAAGAGAACAATCTGGATTGGGAATAATTTGGACATGTGTGTTCTGGCAATGGTGCCTGTCCCCTCTCCGAAATCATTTTCTGCCCTAAAAAAAGTAATAGCAATTTAGATACTAAATAAATAAATAAGTTTTCTCTCTAAGGGATGAGCTTTCCACAGTTAAAAAAAAAGAAGGTAAAGGTAGTCCCCTGTGCAAGCACCAGTCGTTTCCGACTCTGGGGTGACATCGCGTCACAATGTTTTCACGGCAGACTTTTTATGGGGTGGTTTGCCATCGCCTTCCCCAGTCATCTACACTTTACCCCCAGCAAGCTGGGTACTCATTTTACTGACCTCAGAAGGATGGAAGGCTGAGTCAACCTTGAGCCGGCTACCTGAACCCAGCAGGTTGCTGGCCCAAGGTTGCAGAGCCAGTTTGGTGTAGTGGTTAAGTGTGCGGACTCTTATCTGGGAGAACCAGGTTTGATTCCCCACTCCTCCACTTGCACCTGCTGGAATGGCCTTGGGTCAGCCATAGCTCTGGCAGAGGTTGTCCTTGAAAGGGCAGCTGCTGTGAGAACCCTCTCCAGCCCCACCCACCTCACAGGGTGTCTGTTGTGAGGGGAGAAGACATAGGAGATTGTAAGCCGCTCTGAGTCTCTGATTCAGGGAGAAGGGTGGGATATAAATCTGCAATTCTTCTTCTTCTTCTGCAGCTTTACCACTCTGCACCATGGGCCTCGCAACTTTGCGACCGAGAACGTATTGGCCAGGTTCAATTTTAGTTTGAACTAATTCACTAAGAGCGCCTACCCAGAGTAGGGCTAATGAAATTGACCAAGTCTTGCAAGGGCTAAAAAAAAAAAAGCCGGTCAGTTTCACTCCAGGTGGTCCCTCAGAAGGACCAGCATGAACAGAGCCTGAGATGTTCCTTAGCATCTGGTGAACTGGTCTCGACAGATGCTGTCACTAGCCTGACTGTGCCCGCATACCTTGCTGGATTGAAGTTTTAAGGACATGCATGACGATACAATACATGAGCGAACGCATTCACATTTCATCGCGCACGTGTGTGCTAAGGCTGATGTTTGTGTGTCTGTATTAAAATATTATATGTTAGCAAGCCATCCCATGCGGGGAGGGTTATGTCTGTGCATTTCTGGCTGGGTTACCATGACAACAATAAGAGACCCTGAATCTGTAAACAAAGCTTTATGTGCACCAAATCTGAGAAACCTGCTGAGCGGAAGGACAATACTGATTCCCCCCTCCCCGTTCCTCTCTCCCCTTTTCTCCCAGCCCTCCATGTAGAGGAGGGTTCATGCAGTTCAGTTGTTCTGCTAAGGCTCATCGGTTGTGTAAAGAACAGTTGAATTCTTCTGTGCTGTAGCTCCTAAGAAGCCAGAACAAAGCCACAAAATCAGAGTTACCTACATAGAACTGGAGTTGCAGTTGTGTGCTGTGCTTAGAGTTGTCAATTTGGAATCCTTACGTTTTCAAAAGCAGAGCGATCAATATACACCTCTAATATTTTAAACTTGTAACATGGTAAGGAAGGAAGGCAGGCAATTAGATGGAGGAGAGGTGAGGGAAGGAGAGGTAGAAAGAAAGCAACTTTAATTTTAAATACATTCTCCAAGCCGCTGGCTGGCTTGGTGTGGAGAAGTGATTTAAAGAGAAAGATGCGTTCTCTAAGCCAGCCAATAGGGGGAGGGAGCTTTGAGAACCACACAATATTTGTGAAAGAGCCACATGTGGCGACCCCTGGACTATAGCATCTCAATGGAAGGCTAAGCATCCACCTACAGTTGACTTGTGGTTTGATAAACTATGGAATATTTATGTTATGGAGAAGACAGCTTGTCATAGTAACAGTTGTATAAACGCTATGGAAGATGGTTCAGGTTTTGTGGAAACATGGTGACCATACGGAAACGATATGGTCTCTGAAGGGAAACTGCCAGATACCTCCTTGCTGGTCGATGCAATTTCTAAAATTCTTACTGATGTTTTTAACTTTGATAGGTTTTTGTGTTTCTTTATTGGGATATGGCTTTGCAGTTATTGTTGTTGCAGCTATAATTGCTGATTACTGTACTTGCTTGCTTTATAAAGAATAAAAAAGGTAAAGGTAGTCCCCTGTGCAAGCACCAGTCGTTTCCGACTCTGGGGTGATGTTGCATCATGACATTTTCATGGCAGCCTTTTTTCGGGGTAGTTTGCCATTGCCTTTCCCAGTCATCTACACTTTATAAAGAATAAAGGCTATTTAAAAAGAGTTGTCAGTCTCAAGGTGGCACCTGGAGATCTCTCACTATTACAGCTGATCTCCAGACGACCAAGATCAGTTCCCCTGGAGAAAATGGCTGCTTTGGAGGGTGGACTCTATCCATTGTACCATGCTGAGGCCCCTCCCCTCCTCAAACCCTGTCCTCTCCTGGATCCACCCCCAACGTTTCCAGGTATTTTCCAACCCAGACCTGGCAACCCTGGATGCACTGATAGCAAACCATTTAGTATTAGAAGGAAATAACCACCCTCTTCAAATCTAGGTTTGGACTACAGAAATGTTAGATCTGGTATCTAAGGAATTACCAAAGAAGATGGGCTCCGGGAATGTATGAAAGCAACAGGAAGCCATGATTACTTTGATTAGATCCTTTTATGTACTGTGCATTTCAGCCATTTTTAATGGGTGTTCTTGTCTGTTGGTATCCCATTTTCTTCTTTCCTGCAGTCCCTGCTAATTTGTTTGAAATTTAACTTAACCCGGGGAGGCCGAACTGCAGCTCAGGAGCCACATGTGACCCTTTCACAAATATTGTGCGGCTCTCAAAACCTGCACCAGCCCATTGGCCAGCTTGGAGAAGGCCTTTCTTTGATTAGAGAGCCAGTTTGGTGTAGTGGTTAAGTGTGCGGACTCTTATCTGGGAGAACCGGGTTTGATTCCCCACTCCTCCACTTGCACCTGCTGGAATGGCCTTGGGTCAGCCATAGCTCTGGCAGAGGTTGTCCTTGAAAGGGCAGCTGTTGTGAGAGCCCTCTCAGCTCCACCCACCTCACAGGGTGTCTGTTGTGAGGGGAGAAGATATGGGAGATTGTAAGCCGCTCTGAGTCTCTGATTCAAAGAGAAGGGTGGGGTATAAATTTGCAGTTCTTCTTCCTCTCTTTAAATCACTTCTCCAAGCAAGCCAGCCAGCTGTCATGGGTACTGGGGACCCTGCAGAAGAAGCTGAGCCTGCAGAAGAAACTGTGCCCCTGCCACTTGCACCAGTGCCCCTGCCTCCTGCTGGAGAAGATCCAAGCCCCCCTGCCTCGCCCTCTCGGGTGGCTCGTGTGCGTGACCGCCTTCGTCAGGACCTCAGGGATCGGAGGAGGGTGGCACACTCACGAGCAAGACGCTCCCTGAGCCCTGAGTTTTGAAAGGATTCTGGCCCTTCTAGGAGTGAGAATGCTTGAGTCTTAGCAGGATCCTGGCTGCCTCTCTGAGCCAGCAATTAGCCAAATGGGCAACAGACAGCAGAGGGCTATATAGCTGTGGGCTTTGGGAGGAGGCTTTGTGGAAGCAATTAGTCAGTTACCTGATGTTCTAGCATCCACTTCCACTTCCGCTTTTGACTTTGGCTTCTGGACCCCCTGACTTTGGCTTTGACTTCTGAACCTCTGACCTGCGATACCTGGACTGTGATTCGGTTTTGGTGCCTTGGACCCTCTTTGCTCACCAGCTACAGACCTTGGACTGCCCCTGGACTTTGCCTGACCCGGCCCCAGCCTGTGACAGAGGCGACTTGGAGAATGCATTTAAAGTTAAAGTTGCTTTCTTTCCACCTCTCTCCCTTTATTTGCTTTATTTCCTTCCTTTCACCCTCCCTTCCAGCTCTCAAATATCCATGTCTTGCAGCTCTCAAACATCTGATGCTTATTCTGCATGGCTCTTTCATTAAGCCAGTCTGGCCTCCCCTGACTTAACCTGTCACAACTGAGGAAGCCTCCAGTTTTCTGATTATCTCCTCCAGAAACAGTGGCTCCTGTGAAGGAAACCAGCATAAATCTCAACCTATGGATGTGTGGGTGGTGTCCTGAACAATATGATTGCTTATCTTCAGCATCATCTTGAAATAAGATAAAAGCATGCAATATTGTGGCAATGGGGTTGCTGAATCTTACTCAATCCCATTTGATTAAGGGATTATATTTAGGGGCTGAACTGAAAGTACTCAGTGCCATCTGTGAGTATATTCAGCAGATGCCTCCCTCTTGGTAGTGTTTCTGCATTTACTTCCCAGTCTCAAAAAGCATTGCCATCATTCTGAACTGATTGTGTTTGTCTTTGGTGACAAGTAGCCAAGCCCAGATCTGATTGGCTCAATTGCAGTGTGACATCATCCCTTACAGTTTGGTGCAGTGGTTAAGTGCGCGGACTCTTATCTGGTTTGATTCCCCCCCTCCTCCGCTTGCAGCTGCTGGAATGGCCTTGGGTCAGCCCTAGCTCTGGTACGAATTGTCCTTGAAAGGGCAACTGCTGTGAGAGCCCTCTCAGCTCCACCCACCTCACAGGGAGAAGGAGATATAGGAGATTGTAAGCCACTCTGATTCAGAGAGAAGGGCGGGATATAAATCTGCGGTCTTCTTCTTCTTTATGTGACATCCAAGTCAGGAGTTAGAAGAAGCGCTACTTTTTTAAAAATCATTCTCCAGCAACGGATAGTGGTAATAATGTCAGTGAACAGGATAAAAAAGTGAACCTTATCATAGTTAAAGTGTTCCTCCTCCCCCTCCCCGACATATTTCTCCCTCCTACACCCAAATTGAAATGCAAGAACATCCAGGGTAGTCCTAATTTTATTTGTTTCTTTGTTCATTGTTTAATTTTTTTCACCGATGCATAGATTCTTTTAAAAAATGGATAGGGGAGAAAAAATAGAGCTGAACTTACCTGCTTTACTGGGGTGGAGGGTGTAATTGGCTTCCTGTGCAAGTAACCTAATTGGGAGCTTCTCTGTGTGAGACTTTGCAGGAGGCTGTGCGTTTCTTGATACTCGTTTTCCCTACAAATATAGGCCAGCTGAAGAAGTGAGCGCTACTCTTCTGTGACAAGTGCTCTTGTTATCACTGGCCACCAAAGCTATCCCCCACCCATCTTGACATCAGAGGGAAGGAGCTGTTGATTTCCAAATGCCTTGTTCACCTGCCTTTCCAGAATGCCTTAGTCACTGCCATCTGACTGTTGAATTTGTGAAGGGCCCTTATATTTTTTCTGCCCAGGGCATGAGTAACAATATCTTCTTCCTACAAGCCAGCTTGGTGTAATGGTTAAGTGAGTGGATTCTTATCTGGGAGAACCAGGTTTGATTCTCCACTCCTCCACTGGCAGCTGCTGGCATGGCCTTGGGTCAGCCATAGCTCTTGCAGAGCCGTCCTTGAAAAGGTAGCTTCTGGAAGAGCTCTCTCAGCCCCACCTACTTCACAGGGTGTCTGTTGCTGGGGTGGGGGAGATTGTAAGCCACTCTGAGATTCAGAGTATAAGGTGGTATATAAATCCAATATCATCATGATCTTCTTCTTCATCATCTAAAGAAGTGGGCAGTGACTCACGAAAACTCCTATTTCATTAGTCTTTAAGGTGCTGCTGGACTCTTTTTTAACTGCTATGGACAGATTAACACGGTTGCCCATCTTGATCTATATATCCAGTTAGAGTGCCTGGTTGCCTTTTAAAGGTGTACGTCATGTAAAGCTTACTGTGTAGATGAGGCAAATGTATTTTGGAGAATACATTTCATGCAGGTACACTAAAGCAGTGGGATGTGGAATGGTATGATCTTGTTAGATCTCCAAAGCTAAGCAGGTTGGCACTTGGATGGGAGACCATTTAGGAAGACTCTGCAGAGGAAGGCGATGGCAAACCACCTCTGCTTCTTACTTGCCTCAAACGCCCCATTGATGGCACGTATGTATCTATGTCCATTAAGCAGAGAGAGAGGATTGGCCACAGTTCCTTCACAAGTATACTCTTGATCACAAATCTAGTTTAAGCTGCAGTACTGCAGTCCAAACTCTCTGCTCACAACCTGAGTTAGATCCCGGTGGAAGCTGGGTTCAGGTAGCCGGCTCAAGGTTGACTCAGCCTTCCATCCTTCCAAGGTCAGTAAAATGAGTACCCAGCTTGCCGGGGGGAAAGTGTAGATGACTAGGGAAGGCAATGACCAACCACTCCATAAAAAGACTGCTGTGAAAACGTCATGATGTGATGTCACCCCAGAGTCGGAAACGACTGGCGCTTGCACAGGGCGCTTTACCTTTTTTTTTTAAAGGATAGAGAAACTATTTAATCCGTTTAAAATGAACGTGCCCTGCTCCGAGCAGTCTCTCACTCCAGAAACTGATCCAAGTCCGCAATTGCTGAGTTCTAGCTGGGCTAGAACTGCTCCGCATCAGCTGGGCTCAGCTGTTCAATTCTTGATGCCCGTCTTCCTAAACTGGCCGCTCCATTCCTATCGCTAATGCAGTTCTATAGCAAACCTGGAACAAGGTAAAGACTTCTCTGTTGCTCTGTAGGGCAAGATGAGATCTGATGGGATGAAGTTCTGAAAGACTGGATTGTGGTCAAATACTAAGAGGAACCTCCTTACTGTAAGAGCCATTTGAAAATGCAATTTAGGGGATGGGTGAGTTCTCCCTTGCTGGAAGTCTTCAAGCAGGGTCTGGGCAGCCACCTGTCCACCTTGGGGGTTGGACTATATGACCTGTAAGAATCCCCCTTTTCACCTCTGGCTTATGTCCTACCACCAGAGCTGGCTCTGCCACGAGGTGAACTAGGTGACTGCCTAGGGTGCCAGCCTTCTGGGGCGGCAAATTGGGCAGCCCCTCATGTGACTCCATGATGTTATCAGTGCGGGGAGAGCACGCCAGAAGTTAGCCATGCATAGGCTGCCAAACAGTCTAGGGCCAGCCTTGCCTACCACTCCACTCAGCAACATTTGAAGCCCTTTTCTAAATTAAGTGGCCCTTCTTCTGAAAGAAGAGCTACTCCCATCAGAGGAAGACACCCGAGGCTGCACTGAGCAGAGTGATGGGATACAAGACCATAGCTCAGTATTTCTTTTGGAAGGAATCACACGTGGTTGGTATCAGAGCTGCGCGGGGAACCAGATGCTCATTTGGGGTATCAGGATTATGTCTCAGTCTCCTCTTGTTTCTGTACTGCAGATTTGGTGGGGAAGAAAGCAGAGGCAGGGCTTCTTTTGTAGCAGGAACTCCTCTGCATATTAGGCCACACCCCCATGATGTAGCCAATCCTCCTGGAGCTTACAGTAAGCCCTGTACTAAGAACCCTGTAAGCTCTTGGAGGACTGGGTACAGCAGGGGGGAGTGGCCTAATATGCAAAGGAGTTCCTGCTATAAAAAAAGCCCTGGGTGGGCAGAGGTATTGTGTGGGCTCCATGGAATTTTCTTCTCTAGGGGACGGTGATTAGTAAAGGAGCCCTGGGATATTGCTAGCAGGACCTTAATTATGCTCCTACTCTCTCTCTCTCTCTCCTGCCTTCCCTTCAGCCCACCCTTCCCCACCTTCAGCAGATTTTGCTGCAAGGCTGCAGCAAAAAAAAATCCTTTGACTAATGCATCTATGCCCCCACCCCATCAGGAACTCTTCAGCCTGTTGTGTATGCGTGTGTGTGTTTGTATGAGCGAGACAAGAGATGAAAACCTTTTGCCTAGCAAAAGTCAGCACGCAGCAAAGGAAGGAGAAGAAGAAGAAGAAGATGATGATATTGGATTTATATCCCGCCCTATACTCTGAATCTCAGAGCGATCGCAATCTCCTTTAATATCCTTCCCCACAACAGGCACCCTGTGAGGTGAGTGGGGCTGAGAGGGCTCTCACAGCAGCTGCCCTTTCAAGGACAACCTCTGCCAGAGCTATGGCTGACCCAAGGCCATTCCAGCAGGTGCAAGTGGAGGAGTGGGGAATCAAACCCGGTTCTCCCAGATAAGAGTCTGCGCACTTAACCACTACACCAAACTGACTCTGGAGAGTGGAGAGTGACATCTAAACTGGAGAGGCAAGAGAGACGCACAGTTCTGGCTACAAGGATGGCAGTAGCCCAGCCCTCTCAATTATCCACAAGAGCTGCCTGTAGCAGCCGCCCTCTCCCTAATCCTCTGGACTGTAAGCCAGCACTTTTGGCTTTGAACAAGGGCTTCCAATGCATCCTGCATTTTCCTCTGCCTGTGCTGCTGTTGCCAACAAAGCACAACTCTGGCCCCTCCTGTGGATGGAAACTGCGCCATTTAAAGTTGTCCATGGAAAGGCCTCTCAACCCTGAGGGTTGGTGGTGGGGGGGGACTAGCAGGACAAAAGGTTGGGGAAGGGCTAGCAGGCCTGCTGTCCTGCTGCCATCTAACAGGAGGCATACTGGACTAATCTGGAATAATATATCCAGGTGGGCAGCTGTGTTGGTCTGAAGCAACAGAACAAAGTAGGAGTCCGGTAGCACCTTTAAGACCAACCAAGTTCTATTGAGGATGTAGGCTTTCGTATGCATGGACACAGCGTCGGCCCATGGGTGTGGGGTGCCCCAGGCAGTCTCCCTGACCGCCCCCTCCGCCACAGCTGCCCTCCTTCCGTTCACAGCGCTGCACTCTGTCACCCCGCTGCCGCCAAGTCAAGGCTGGTCCTTACCATCTTCAGTGCGGCTGGCGCAGCTTCTCCTTCGAAAGGCCCGCAGGAGGAGAGTTCACTCCCCCTCCTTCCTGGAACCGGAAGTGAGAGGGAGTGAACTTTCCTCTTGCGGGCCCTTCAAAGGATTAGAAGCCACACCAGCCGCATTGAAGCTGATAAGGACCAGCCTCGGCCGGGGGGTGGGGGTGGGGGTGGGGGGAGGGGGTGGAGTGAAGTGTGACTTCCAGCGCCGCAAAGGGAGGGAGGAGGGAGACAGGCAAACTAGGCATTTGCCATGGGCCCCGGGGGGGGGGGGCGAAGCCCAATTTGGTGCCCCTACCTCCCGGCGCCCTAGGCAACCACCTAGTTTGCATAGCGGGTGAGAGCCGGCCCTGCATGCACACTTTATCAGACGATGGGATGGAGTACAGTGAGCAGGAATGGTGGGTGGTGGTTAAGAATGCAAAGCGGTACAAAGTTAGAATCTAACAGCAAAACAGTTTTATTTAATTGGTTTTAACGACTGTCAAGAAAAAGCCTCTTAGCCTCGGCTTTTCTTGATCCCTAGAGTCCCAAATCAGGCTTTTTGGCCTATCTGTATGGGCAAAGTTATTAACAGCAAGGGAGGGTCCCTTTAACAATGTGGCTGGAAGATCAGTCGGCCTGCAAGGTAAGCCCAGTTGCTGCTTAGGTCCATGTGGACTTAGGCCATTGGCTGTAGCTTTGACAGGTGTCCCAGTGTAATTGCTAGGGTCAGAGCAAATAGGCTGCGTCATCCCCAAACGAGGTGATAAGACTAACTCCTCTTGGGTAGTCCAGAATGCCCTTGAAGGTTGGGGTCCTTTAATAACCCACCACCTGAGGCACTAGGGAGTGAGGGGGAAGGGTGCGGCAGAGGGGATGCTGCCCTGCTTGCCACTCTTCCCAGGACAAGCCTGGAATGTCGTGACGCTGTCCAACTGAGGGCGGATGCCAGCATCCGCATGGCAAAGCTAGCCTGTCCAATCTTATGTGCTTAGTGAGTTTAAACAATTTTTATTGATAACATATGGTAACAGTGCCTAATTGTATCATTACTATCTCTAACCCATATGCTATTTTCCGATCCCCCCCTCCCTCCGTTACTAGACTCCCGCCGAGGTTATATACTTAAATTCAGTTATAAAGGTACCCTTAACCAATCAAAGTTCAATATCTTTCTTTTTCTCATATATATATTTAAAAAATGTCCAATGTCTTTTTACATTCCACTCTTTCCCTATATGTCTTCTAAATTTCTTCCACTCCTTTTTAAACACATCCAAATCATAGTCTCTTAAAGTTCTTGTTAATTTGTCCGTCTCACTCCACGATAAAACTTTCACAATCCAGCCCCATTTCTCTGGTATTTTTTCTTGCTCCCACAACTGCGCATACAATGTCCTAGCAGCTGAGAGCAAATACCAAATTAGAGTCCTATCTTCTTTTTGGAAATTTTTCCATTTGTAATCCCAGCAGAAAAGTCTCTGCAACTTTCTTATAATCTTATGTGCTTAGTTAGACTTTTTACGTTTAGCTTTTTAATTTCCCGGCGCTGCTTTACTTATGTACTTTTGACTTGCTTTTTCTAAATAAAAAAAACCTTATTGTTTCTCTCACTGGCCTGTGTGTTTGCCCGCTAGAGCTATCCAGGGGATTCAGTGCTTTAGGCTCTTGGTCACAACACTGCCTGTGTACCTTTGGGTGTGGCTCCAGGTTGCAGGTGGTCTGCTCTGCAGGGCTGCAAGCTGCTGGTAATCCTGGTAAGGGCGGGGCGGGGGTGTCTCCTTTTTCCCTTCTGAGGCCCCAGACCTGTAAAAGGAGTGGTGGCAGTCTACCAGGAAGGCTGTGTAGTTTTACAGCCTAGGGGTTGGATTTCCAAGGAGGACAGCTCTGGCCTTCTATGGTAGGATGGCAGAAGACTTGATTCTTTAACCCACCCCCCTTTGTTGTATTTTATATATGCTGTAAGCCACCCTGAGGCCATCATGGGATAGGGCGCGATATAAGTGCAATAAATAATTAAAATTCCCGGGGGAGCAGTCCCTCAGGAAAGGGACTGTCTGTGGAGCTGGACAAGTCACATGACTTGTTTTCATACAGTGTTTGGGTTGGATCTGGAGGGAATGAGAGGAACTGAGCAGGAATCTTTTTTGGCCCTACAGTGGCTCATGGGAGTCCTGTGAACTCCACTGCCCCCAAACCTCGAGGACTTTCAATAGGGCTTTTGCTGAACTGCTTTTGGAGGTCTGGGGGTGAGCGTTGTATTTGGCATGTGATTCCTAAGGGGGTAATTTGCTTCGGGTCGATCTTTAGGAAGGTTGGGTTGGGTGCAGGAGAAGAGTACAGTTGCAGTATGCACCCATAGTACGCACCTCCACACAGATCAGATCGAGATCTGTTAGTCTGAAACAACAGAACAAAGTTAGAGTCCAGTGGCACCATTAAGGCCAACGAAACTTAATTCAAGGTGTGAGCTTTCGTGTGCACGCACACTTTGTCCGACAATTCCATTCCATTGTCTGGCAAAGTGTGCCAACGCACAAAAGCTCACACCTTGAATTAAACTTTTTTGGTCTTAAAGGTGCCACTGGACTGTAGCACGAAAATCAGGCATGGCCAGCGCTTTTTCTGTAGCAGGAACTCCTTTGCATATTAGGCCATGCTCCCCTGATGTAGCCAGTCCTCCTGGATTTTACAATAAGCCCTGTACTAAGAACTTTGTAAGCTCTTGCAGGATTGGCTGCATCAGGGTGTGTGGCCTAATATACAAAGGAGTTCCTGCTACCAAAACAGCCCTGTCCATGGCTCATGGTAAGGATGTGGCATGCCCTTTTTCTTCTCTGGACTCAGAGGCCTAAGTGGTCCCTCTCCATTGTCCTCCATTCCTGAATTCATATAATCTCTCTCTGACATGACTGCCAGCACTGTGTGTGTCTGTGTTAAGTGCTGTCAAGTCGCTTCTGACTTGTGGCAACCCAGTGACTTAATGACCTCTGAAATGCCCCATCATCAACAGCCTTGCTCAGGTCTGGCAAACAGAGGGCCAGGGCTTCTTCTGTTGAGTCCATCCATCTCATGCTGGGTCGTCTTCTTGTCCTGCTTGGTACTCGTGCAAAACTTTCCGCTCTCCATCGTGGCAGTGCTGCAGCGGTACCGAGTGCCAGAGAAACCTCCTCTAACCTGTTCTTTATTTTACATTTACAGGGAATTTGCCAAAGAGAGAGAGCGAGTGGAGAATCGCCGGGCGTTCATGAAGCTGAGGAGGCAGCAGCAGATCGAGCGGGAGCTGAATGGGTACCGTGCCTGGATAGACAAAGCAGGTAAAATGGGTTTGGATGAGAGCATTTCCAAGGACATCACTGGGAACGTATTGAGTCACATTCTGCCAATCCATTCCATTGGCAGTGGTGTTATCCCAACTTTACTCCTCACTCAGTTAGCATGTGTGGTCCTCATCCCATACTAACCAGTTTGGTGTAGTGATTAAGTGCGCGAACTCTTATCTGAGAGAACCAGGTTTGATTCCCCACTCCTCCACTTGCAGTTGCTGGAATGGCCTGGGGTTAGCCACAGCTCTCGCAGAGCTGTCCTTGAAAGGGCAGCTTCTGGGAGAGCTCTCATCCCCTCCTACCTCACAGGGTGTCTGTTGTATGGGAGGAAGGGAAAGAAGATTATAAGCCGCTCTGAGACTCTGAGGTTCAGTATAAATCCAATATCATCTTCTTCTTCTCTGAGATTTACATCAGGCTGATAAGATCACCCAGTGAGTTTCATAACTGAGAAAGGAATGGAAGTCAGATCTCCCTAGTCTATTTCATATTACCTTTTCCTCGGGCTCACCTTATGTCTTCTCCTTCATCTGGTGTTTTCCTTGCCGGTGATGTAGACAAGTGATTCTTTGCAGTAGCTATACACCCCCACACAGAGGTCTGTTTCTGAATCTTGGGGGGAGGGGATGGGTATTTTGGGTTGTAAGCAGCCCTTTCTTCCCATTTACAGTGGCTTCGGACAGCTAGCAGAGGAGAGTTGTTGTATGCTCCTCTTCTGGGGCTGAGGATAAAACTGCATACCCAGCTTTCTCTTCCCACGCAGAAAAACTTAAAAAGTTGCACACTGCAAATAAGGATGTGACTTAACACCAAGGAGATGGCCAGTGGACACCAGGCACAGGGTTCTCGTTGAATGTATGCTTGAGTTTCAGGCCTTGGATTCAGCAGGCGCTCACAGGAGCACAGCTCCTGAACCTTTCTAAGGGTTCCCCCTCCTCTTCCCCACCTTGTCCATTGAATAGTAGGTGCAGCTGCATAACAATCCCTGCATGAGCTCCACCACCTATTTTTCAACAAAATGACCCCTGTTGAGTTCTGTGCATCAGAGCATATATATTATAAATAGGGCTGTATAAATAACGTTGCCCTGTCTGGAGGGCTGTTTTTATGTCTCTATTCTTTTCTTATGGCTTAGGGGACATTTTGATTAAAATGTAACATGCTTGGTGGGCAACAGGGGATTAAAAGTTATAAACCACTGTGCTTAACTTTTGATGACTCTGTGACTCAGCTGTTTGTCTTTATGCACCTTCATGTAGAGGAAGTCATGCTGGCTGAAGAGAACAAAAATTCTGGCACGTCAGCCTTAGAAGGTAAGAAAACCCGAAAGCAGTCTGGGTTCAGGCTATTCTTAGGATTCCGGGACTGTTGACCGGAGCTATGCTATGGTATTTGGAAAACTCTGAGCATCAGTGCCCTGACCTGGATAGCCCAGACTAGCCCGATCTCATCAGATCTCAGAAGCTAAGCAGGGCTGACCCTGGCAAGTACTCGGATGGGAGACCTCCTTGGAATACCAGGAGTGGGAGGCAGAGGCAGGCTGTATCAAGCCACTTCTCTGAACGTCCTCTGTGCCCCAGTAGGGGTCGCTAGAAGTCACCATGACTTCCAGGTATACATGCGCACTCACAGATAGAGGCTATGGAAGCCCAGGTCACAGCAGTTGCGCCATCTGCCTTTTACTGTCTTCGGCAGGTCAAACAGCTAGTGCCCTATCTGACCCCCCCAGGACTTAGCTACAGTGATCCATGCAACCATCACTTTCAGGCTGGATTACTGTAAGTCGCTCTATGCAGGCTTGCCCTTGGGGCTGACATCTTGGGCCGATATCTGTGTTTAGCCTGCAAAATGTGCTCGCACCGCCTATGTTCTATTTACCCTGTTGTTCTTGTTTCGATTGCTTTATTGTTATTTTATTGCTGGGTTTTAATGGTTATCTATTGTGTCTGCAGTTTGCCCTAAACCCTCCAATGGGAAAGGGCGGAATATAAATCTACTAAAATAAAATAAAAAATAATAAAATGCACACACACACACACAAAATTTTTAAAATGGGCTGTGGCGGACGTGGCTCTTTCATTAATTGCTGGTGGCCTTGTAAATTCATATATGATTTTTAGAAAGCTATAGTAGGACAGATTAAATTAATTACTGCTTATGAGATCCCACTACAGCAAGATCTTACTTTGCTACATTTGTGGAAAGACTCCACTATACCCAAAATTAGACAAAATTTAATAATGTTATTACTAGGGTTTGTAGAATCTTTCGGGATCAAGTGCCGTGTTCTACTGGAGAAAGTTTTCCTTCCAGACGTTTCGTTCTCAGCTGCGGAGAACATCCTCAGTGGCGTTGCAGCCAGAGCAGGCGCTCAGACCTTCTTGGCTGCTGTGCATTGCCTGCTCCGGCTGCAACGCCACTGAGGATGTTCTCCGCAGCTGAGAACGAAACGTCTGGAAGGAAAACTTTCTCCAGTAGAACACGGCACTTGATCCCGAAAGATTCTACAAACCCTAATGATGTTACCAGCCGTGAAAACCTGAAATCTTTGATAATGTTATTACTAATTGTCATCTACCTCTGGTGGCAAATATGTGCAGGCTCTACCGTTGGGTCCCTAAACTGAACTAGCTAAGATTTCGGCATGCATAAGTGGATAGTTATTCTTCCATAGCTTCAGGCAAGGAACTTGCAAACCCCAACAGTTCCCAGGTGCAAATACTTGGGTTACTTTGGGAATGAAGGCTTTACCTTGTCTCAATAAGAGAACATAAGAACATAAGGGAAGCCGTGTTGGATCAGGCCAATGGCCCAACCAGTCCAACACTGTGTCACATAGTGGCCAAAAGGACCAGGTGCCATCAGGAGGTCTGTCAGGGGGTCCAGGACACTAGAAGCCCTCCCACTGTTGCCCCCCCACAACCACCAAGATTACAGAGCATCACTGTCCCAGACAGAGAGTTCCATCAGAGTGGCTAATAGCCACTGCCATTCAGAATCAAAGATCTCCTCATCTGTACTGAACCACCTTTTCATCTGCATCTCTCAAACCTTCTTCCTGGCTCTGCTTCTTGGTCACTCTAGATGGTGATGGAACATTGGGGACTTTCACATGGGTTGGTCACTGCTTTCTGCTGCTGCAGCATATGGGTGTTTCTTCTGTTTCCTTCGTCCCTAGTGCTTAGGAGGGCAACCATCAAAAGGAACCGGACAGAAGCCATGAATCGGGACTCTAGCGATGAGCGTGTGGACATCTCTTCCGTGGGTAAGATGCAGCCTATCACAGTTCTTCCACAGAGTGGAGGCCTGCCTTGTCCTTCTGATCTGTAGTGCAAAAAGGCAGCTTTTTGGAGTTTTGCGTGCAGTTCTAGAGGCCTGACTTCAAAAAGGACGTGGACAGAATGGAATGGGTGCAAAGGAGAGCGACAAGGATGATCAGGGGCCTGGAGACCAAGCCTTAGGAGGAAAGGCTTAGAGACTTGGGAATGTCAGTCTGGAGAAGAGGAGGTTGGGGGGGGGGGGCATGATTTCTCTCCTGAAGTATTTGAAGGGCTGTCACTTAGAGGAGGGCAGGGAGCTGTTCCTGTTGTCAGCAGAGGAAAGGACACACAATAATCTGTTTAAATTAAGGACAAGAAGGTACCAGATGAATATTAGGAAAAACTTTCTTACAGGAAGAGTTGTTCAGCAGTGGAATCAGCTTCCGTGGGCGGTGGTGAGCTCCCCCTCACTGGCAGTCTTTAAGCAACGGCTGGATGGACGCTCTCCGCGAGGGGTGTCAAACTCATTTGTTATGAGGGCTGGATCTGACATAAATGACACCTCATCTGGCCAGGCCATGTGTGTCATGAAATGTAATGCCAGGTAGCAGAGATATAACCTTTATAAAGGACAGGGATAAACACAAAGAGCTTTTAAAAGGTTAAAATAAAACATGCTTAAAACATTAACACTTCTTGGTCTTAAAGGTGCTTTCTTTGTATCTCTCCCATGTGATCCAGGGAACTGAGCAAAGGAAGCTCTGGCTCTTTTTCTCCTTCCCCAGGGGACCAGGAGATGAAGGAACCTCAGCCAATAAAAGGAAGAGAGGCGTGGCTCAGTAGCTCTGCTGTGTGACTGAGAGAGCCGGGCAAAGCAAGCTATTCCTCTCTCCTTCCTCCCCAAGGGAGGAGCATCAACCAATGGAGAAAATAGACAGTTTGTTCTGTAGCGCCTGTGTGATTGAGCAAGCCTGGCAAAGCAAGCTGTGATGCAGAAGGAAGCAGACGACAGCCAGTTGCTCGGGGGCCTGATAGAAGCCCTCTGGGGACCTGATTCAGCTCCTGGTCCACATGTTTGACACCTCTACTCTAGGCTGATCCTACATGGAGCAGGGGGTTGGACTAGTTGTCCTGTATGGCCCCATCCAACTCTGTGATGCTATGATTCTAACTTACCCCCAAACAAGCCAACAAATGGAAAGCATGAAAACAGCATTGTCCAAATGAAATTAGAGCTGGTAGAACTGGCCTTTCCAGTGGGCACAGGGGGCAGCTGTCCAGGATTCCAGGACCGTGGAGGATGCCATGCAGTCCAGTGGCAGATGCCATTGCAGTAGTGTTCTCATTATGGTCTCATATGGTTTGCGAGCTTGCAGGAATGGCAGGCGTTTGTTGCCCAGCAGCTGTAAGATAAAGCACTCAGATTAGGGCCAGGATTGCTCCACTGGTGCTACAAAAAATTCACAGAGACGCCCTGGCCTGAATAGCCCAGGCAAGCCCAATCTCGTCACATCTTGGAAGCTAAGCAGGGCCAAACCCTGGCAAGTACCTGGATGGATGACCTCTGTGGAATACCAGGGCCGGGACACAGAGGCAGGCAATAGAAGCCAGCTCTCTGAATGCCCGAGCCTCACTCGGGGCCCCTAGAAATCACCACTACTTCCAGGCATGCACACACACACAAATTCCAAAAGGGGGGGGGAGACCTGCAGGGGCATTGGCTGAGGAGATGGAGAGAGAAAGGGAAGATATGGAGGGGGAAATAGTAGCGATCAGGAGCAAGAGAAGATAGTGAGATGAGATCTAAAGTCAGCAAGGGGTCCTGTCTCTCCAGTTGCTGAGATGGATTTCAGCAGAGGAGGGGATTGCGGCAGTTGTCCTGCAGAGGCGACATTCCCGCTTCTGTGCTACACCAGAGCTTCTGTGCATCAAGGGGGAAGTACCTCTGGAGGCTTCTCCTCACCCTGCCTTCGGGAAGGGAGAGCAGACTGCGCACTGATTGTTTTGTTAGCTTGAGACTGGACTTGGCCATTTTGGTGTAGTGGTTAAGTGTGCAGACTCTTATCTGGGAGAGCCAGGTTTGATTCCCCACTCCTCCACTTGCAGCTGCTGGAATAGCCTTGGGTCAGCCATAGCTCTCGCAGAGCTGTCCTTGAAAGAGCTGTCCTCTCTCAGCCCCACCTAACTCACAGGGTGTCTATTGTAGGGGAGGAAGGGAAAGGAGATTGTGAACTGCTCTGAGACTCTGAGATTCAGAATGAAGGGCAGGATATAAATCCAATATCCTCCTCCTTCTCCTCCTTCTTCTCCTTCTCCTCCTCCTCCTTCTCCTTCTTCTTCTCCTTCCCTTGAATAGCAACCTCTTCACAAAGGAAAGCATGCACCGTTTTCCAATTAGTGCAAAGAATAAGCTCTTTCAGTTTGTAGGAATGGTGTGTGAAGCGTTTGGCAGGATAGATCACAACCTTAGAGAATTAAAAAAAACAAAAACCCTTCTGTGCATCAAGCTGTTCTCAGAATAGATGCATAGAGGAAAAAAATATAGAGTGTGTTCACACCTGTACCACTGGCTAGGTTTATTCTAGCAGAAAAGGATTTTGAGCTGACTTGGAGTGGTAGATTTTGTGAGGTTTTTTAAGCTTTCCAAGTTTGAGTGATGGTTTTATGGAGCTCATTGTTCTCTGCCGTTCTGTACTCAGTGTTATCTGAGCTGAGCCTTCAGGATGGGTTAAGAGGAGTAATGTTAATTGAATAGAATTATAGGAAGGAACTGCACGCATGCAGTGGAAGGTAGGAGAACACAGAAAGCTCCACTGGGACTAAGCAATTCCAGAAGAAAGTCCCATCTCTGCTCTGTTAAGACCTCACATGGAGTATTGTGTTCAGTTTGGAGCACCACAGTTTAAGAAGGATATAGACAAGCTGGAACGAGTCCAGAGGAGGACGACGAAGATGGTGAGGGGTCTGGAGACCAAAGTCCTATGAAGAAAGGTTGAAGGAGCTGGGCATGTTTAGCCTGGAGAGGAGGTGGCTGAGAGGTGATATGATCACCATCAAGTATTTGAAGGGCTGTCATATAAAGCAGGGGTGACCAACGGTAGTTCTCCAGATGTTTTTTGCCTACAACTCCCATCAGCCCCAGCCAGCATGGCCAATGGCTGGGGATGATGGAAGTTGTAGGCAAAAAACATCTGGAGAGCTACCATTGGCCACCCCTGATATAGAGGATGGTGTGGAATTGTTTTCTGTGGCCCCAGAAGGTAGGACCAGAACCAATAGGTTGAAATTTAATCAAAAGAGTTTCTGGCTCAACATTAAGAAGAACTTCCTGACTGTTAGAGCGATTCTTCCATGGAACAGGCTTCCTCGGGAGGTGGTGGGCTCTCCATCCTTGGAGGTTTTTCAACAGAGGCTAATGGTCATCTGACAGCAATGAAGATCCTGTGAATTTAGGGGGAGGTGTGTGTGAGTTTCCTACATTGTGCAAGGGGTTGGACTAGATGACCCTGGAGGTCCCATCCAACTTTATGATTCTATGACTCTCTTTTGCAATCTTAGAAGGGCCATAAGATGGAATTTTTAAATTGGGCCTCTTCAGAGCTTCCCAGTGGCTTCTGGCATTTACCGGTTCCTACAGGGTATGGATCTCTTAGATATATTGTCCATAAGGTTCCTGGTGACAGTTTTAATAGTACTGCTGCGTTCAGTTTTCTGGGATTTATGTGGGTTTTAATCTGCTACCTGCCTTGGGTCCCATTTCCCTGGGAGAAAGGTGGACTTGTAAATATTTTAAATAGTGTTAAGCCCAATGGTATGAGAAGGGAGCTGGGCTTTGAAAATGCTGGTTCTGTCTTTGTTTGTTGAGAATCATCATATACACACACAGAACGTGCAGTAACTAAGGGAGCAGCTGGTGTCCCTGGCCACAGCATAGCATAATACAGAGTCAGCTAAGGTCTGCATCTTATTCAGCTGTAAGTGGCATTCTTGTCTTCCTCTGGGTGCAAACACTTAGGTCAGAAAGACCTTGGCTCTGTCATTTTCTTCTCCACCTCGGCTTTTACAAAATGGAAGGACTGTGGTTCAGTGACAGAAAATCTGCTTGGCATGCAGAAGGTCCCAGGTTCAGTCCCCAGCATCTCCACTTTTTAAAAAACGGATCAGGCAGTGATGGAAGAGATCTGGGAGAGCCAGTGCCAGTCTGAGCAGACAGCACTGACCTCAATAGACCTGTGGTCTGATTTAGTATAAGATAGTTTCATGTGTTCCTTGTGCATCAGTCTCTTCCAGCACCTCCTACCTTTTCCCCTTGTTCTGCCACAGGCACCCCACTCGCTCGGGCCAGCATCAAGAGTGCTAAGCTGGATGGTGCTTCCTACTTCCGGCACAAAGAGCGGCTCCTGCGCATCTCCGTCCGTCACATGGTGAAATCCCAGGTGTTCTATTGGCTCGTCCTGAGCATCGTGGCCCTCAATACCGCTTGCGTGGCCATTGTCCATCACAACCAACCCGCTTGGCTCACTCACCTTCTCTGTAAGTGGCAGGGAGCTCGGCATTGTTTTGTCCCTCTCAGTCCTCCTCCCAACCAGCCTTTTGTTGATTGTGGTGCCTGATCCTACTAGGACGCACGTTGAAATGGGAAATAAACTCCAGCGCAATTGTGAAGTTGCGCTTGTTAGAGAGTCGCTTGCAGCTAGGTGCGAACTTTCCCCCAACTGTGTAACTCGCAGCAGGAATGCATTCTTACTCAAAAAAAAGCCCTGCTGGTCCATACTAGTCTTTCTCCAAAACATTGTGTGCTTGAGTACATAAGCACGTGAAGAATTTGACTGCACAAACCAGCTTCATGGCAGGGGCACTGTTAGTTATTCGGTTCCAGTGACGGATGGAGGGAAAACAAAGCTATAAGAACATAAGAGAAGCCATGTGGCCAGTGGCCCATCCAATCCAACACTCTGTATAACACAGTGGCCAAAACCCAGGGGCCATCAGGAGGTCCACCAGTGGGGCCAGAACTCCAAAAGCCTTCCCACTGTGGTCCCTCCAGGCACCAAGAACACAGAGCATCACTGCCCCAGTCATAGTGTTCCATCTCTGTACCTTGTGGCTGATAGCCAATGATGGACCTCTCTTCCATTTGTTTATCTATGAGAACATAGGATATAACTGACACACTTGGCTTTCTTTGTTTCAGACTATGCAGAGTTTATATTTCTGGGTCTCTTCCTCTTGGAGATGTCCTTGAAGATGTATGGGATGGGGCCACGCCTTTATTTTCACTCTTCGTTCAACTGCTTCGACTGCGGGGTAAGCGGCACCCGGACGTGGCACGAAAGCAGTGCAAATAATAGCAAGACCTCCAAGGTATTCCAGCAAACTGCGAAGCTATGAGCAAAGCCCCTGAGGAACAAGCAGGGGTGCAGACATTGGCCCATTGCATTATCTCCAGGTTCTCAATTTTATGCATGGAAGAAAACTCACAGTCATGGGGATGAAACCAAGCGCTCAGTCTTGTGCTTTCTTCTTGTCATGGTGAAACATGGCAAGTGAAAGGCCAAGTTCATTTTTTAATTGGTTGTCAAGGAGCCCAGAGCAAGTCATGCCCTGGATCAGAAGAAGACGGGAGCCAATGGGTCTGTGGGAAACAGAGGTCTGCTCCTCTGGCATTTGTTAACAGAAGGGGATGGGGGAAGGTGCCTTCATTGCAAAAGAGAAGCCTGGACTCTGTCCCATATGAAATAAATTACTTGTAATAGCGCCAAAAATGATTAGAGAACAATGAAATCAAAACCTCGCTGTAATTAATTGTAGAATCAAATCAAAAGACTTATACAAAACCCATTCATTCAATCACAGTTCATCCAGACACAACTCAACAGAATTTTCCAAACATCAAATTACATCGGTTATAAAAATTCCATTACAGGGCAAAAGCTGCAGAACGCCAAAGGTCTTTGTTCAAGACCTTGTCCCTGGGGTTTCTCGTGTGAACTTTTTTGAACTATCTTAACTTGAACTTCTTGAGCGGTGAGGTTGAACAAGGGCCTTTGGTGTGCTGTAACTTTTGCCCTGTAGTGGAATTTTTATGACCTATGTAATTTGATGTTTGGGAAGATCTGTTGAATTGTATCTGGGTGAATTGTGATTTAATGGATGGATTTTGTATAAGAATTTTGATTTGATTCTACAATTAATTACAGTGAAGTTTTGATTTCATCGCTCTTTAATCATTTTGGGCACTACTACAGTGATCTGTTTCATATGGGCTCTATCCCAAGCAGCAATGAATACTTGTGTGTAAGAAAAGGGAAATGGGGGGGGAGGGGTTCTCATTAGCAAACGAGGGAGAAAAGGGAGAAGTTGCTCTGGAAGGAACCGCTGAGAAAAGGCAAAGGAAGGGAGAGGCTAAGAAAGAATTACCTGAAGCTCTTCTTTGAACGGGTAAGATAAAAAGCAGGATGAGACCTGCTGCTTGCCAGCGGGTTGGATCCTGGGATCCATCAGCAAAAGTCGATGGCCTTTGCTTATTTTATTTCCTTTCCTCAGGACTTTTTTTCTGGCAGGAACTCCTTTGCATATCACGCCACACTCCCCTGATGTAGCCAGTCATCCATGAGCTTACAGGGCTCTTAGTACAGGACCTCCTGTAAGCTCCAGGATTGGCTATCTCAGGGGCGTGTGGCCTAATATTTTTATTTTATTTATTTATTTTATTGGATTTATATCCTGCCCTCCCCGCCAAAGCAGGCTCAGGGTGGCTTACAACAATAAAAACATTTACAAATATTGGGAAAGGAAAAGAAAAGGTCCCCTGTGCAAGCACCAGTTGTTTTACGACTCTGGGGTGACGTTGCTTTCATGTTTTCACGGCAGACTTTTTACGGGGTGGTTTGCCATTGCCTTTCCCAATCATCTACACTTCCCCCCCAGCAAGCTGGGTACTCATTTTACCGACCTCAGAAGGATGGAAGGCTGAGTCAACCTCGAGCCGGCTACCTGAAAGCCTAGCTTCCACCGGGGATCGAACTCAGGTCGTGAGCAGAGCTTAGGACTGCAGTACTACAGCTTCAACACTCTGCGCCATGGGGCTCTTATCAACAAATATTGAACATTAACTAATTAAAACCTTAAACAGTATAACAATTAAAACATATTAAAACAATTTGGTGCTAATGGTAATATGCAAAGGAGATCTTGCTACAACTCCCCCCCCCCCCCCCCGCCTTTCCTCTCTCCTCAGTATTCCCTTCCAATCCCAGTGAAGTTCACTCTGGGGTCACAGGACCCATGCAGGTTGGGGGAGTGCAGTATGGAGGGGGAAGGGGACAGAAAATTGCCCGTCCCTTTAGCCTGCATAGCTCCACTGATTGAAGAGGAAGAATGGTTGAAATGCATATCGGGTTTGCATGTAACACTTTGGGAATTATGTGGAGGAGAGGGGTGCTGGGACAGGAGATGGACTGCCAGCATCTCCTGGATCAGAAGTGTCAGACGATGGAGAAATTTCCCTGCAATGGGCCATCAAGCATGAATGGACACACTATTGTCCTTCTCCAGATGTATCCAGATGGAAAGCCATGTTGGTCTGAAGCAGCAGAACACCGTTCGAGTTCTAAGACCCACAAGGTTTTATTCGAGGTTTGAACTTACCAGTCCATAAGGCAGAAGTTGAACAGCAAATAACCAGACCGTTAAACTGATTAAATTAAATCTATTAAATTACCGTCTGTTAAAACATTTTTATTACATTGTATGCTAATTTGCTGTTCATCCTCTGCCTTGTTTGTATGGATTGGTAAATTCCATGCCACTGTATTTGAAGAAGTGTGGGTGTGCACAAAAGCTTATACTTTGAATAAAACTGTGTTCATCTTCAGGGTGCCACTGGACTCAAACTTAGTTCAACTTCTTCAGAAGTGTTCTTGACAACTGTCTTGATGTCAGATCCTTGAGGTTTACATGTCCTTTCCTAATAAATCTACAGTATTCCAATGTATTTCTCTTTTAGAACAGTGTATCAGAAAGTTTTTTGTATTGACATCCTCAAATAGAGGATGTTGACTGTTTATCTCATTACATATACTTAACCCATTTTCACTATATTTTAATGTATTTTTTTTCTAATGGCAAACTAGAATGATGTTTATAAGGTATGTTAAATGTTAAAAAGTAAATTAGGTGGACAAGAACATCACTAGGAAATACATGTCCTTTTGTTTTACTTAGACTTGCAGCAAGAGCAATTAATAGGCAACTTTTATTACCATTTATTGGTTTCCCACACAAATGCTATCCAGACCAAATGGTCTTTCAATTTGTTTATTACACTATTTTGCCATTGGATCCTGACTTTGTATCAATTTTTAAAATCTTTATTAAGTTTGAATATAAAAAGGGTAGGAAATGCTGGGTTGCAGAAGCAAAAAAGGAAAGAGGAAACAAGATAGAAAAACATAAACAAAAATACAAAGAGAAGGAGCATATATACCTGTTACATTTCTACCTCAAGACAAAATACCAGATTCTTTCTACCTAAAAGCCTTAAAGTTTTGCCCATGATAACTCTTTAATTCTACAGTCTTCTTGTTTTGTTATATACTTTTAACTATTCTGTAATGTAAATCTAAACTTTTCATCTTCAGTACATACAAATGAGAAAAGCAGAAGAATCAACCCTGAAACAGAGCTGACTGGTTAAATTTAACTTCATTTAAAATAAAAGCTAACTAGTCGGTTTAACAATATTAGCAGTTAACATAAGCATAAAAGGTAAATATAGTTCCTTAATGTTAATTTATTTATTTATTTATAGCAGAAAGAGAAAGCAAAAACAGAAAACACAGTAGTTTTATCTGTCTCGTTATAGACAGTTTCTCTTGTCAGAAATATCAAGAGCAGACAAGATTACAAAATATTTTTGTAGACTGTCTTATTACAAATTTACCCAGATTGACTATCTACTTTAACCATTTAGAATTCTTTAAAAATTTTGGAGGCTGTAAATCCTATTTTCATTATGCTCTGAAAAACACAAGTTAATATGCAATAGTTACCTCATCTCCCATTCTTGATTATTTTAGGTAAATAAAAACCCATGCAATCTCCTTAGCCCACTCTTAATTACATTATTCTTTTTAATTTCCATAGATAATTATTACAATCTGAAGAAAGGCATCCCAATTCTTAAAGCCTCATTTGGTATTATGGAATCACTTATTAGCCCCTTTCATTGATTTAATATTAACCAGCTAGATGTAAGAAAAAGGCAGAGCAAAAAACAACAATCCAAAAACAGTTTAAAATCTCTTCTTTTTGAATGCTTTCCAAAATTTGATCTTCTTGCAGAAATTTGCCCTTTCTCCTCTTGATATCTCCCTTCGTTTTGCTGATAGTGGTACAATCACCGCTTCATCAAATCCTCCCATGCAGGCTATAGTTGATGTTGATTTCCGTTTCAACTTTATAACTATGCAGTTATATGTCTCCATTTTGCTTTTCTTCCAGTCCTTCCCCAACAAATCTTTAGCTTTTTTTTCTCAGCTTGACAGACATCGCTGGGGACTCTTTATTACCCTGCTCATGTAGATTTTCGTTTTCGCTGTATTTCAAAATAAAAGTCCCCGTCTGTTGTTGCACCAACTCTTCTAAATTCCAATCTTCTAAATCCAAGTTCTAAATTCCAATCTTCTAAATCCAAGTTCCTGCTTTAAGGAGGTTATGTTAATCATAATATCATGTGCTTTGATTTGAGCTGCCATTTCCTCCATAAAAAAAACCCTCAGTCTGTTAATCAAAGTTAGAGTATAGTTCAAAGACCCAGTTAACCTGTTTCCTTCAGCTTCAAATTGTCCTCCTGCATTTCAATTATAACCATTTCAGTCCTAATTAAGCATCACATACATTTCTCTTGTAAGCATATTCTGTTTTTGTTCAGACCATATTGTAACCAGAAGGTGATCTCATTGAGGGTTATTTATTTATAAACCAAATCAATTGAAATATCTTTGCTCAGTCCAGTTTAAATTGTCGAAAGTTTCCAGTTTGTTCTTTGCTTTCTGAAGCCTTCCTTGTGGAGAAAAAAGGGGGGGAGGATTTCCCTCCTCTTCATCTTTCTTTTGGAACAGTTCCAATAGTTGTTATGTTAAAAGATCCATTAACCGGTATTGTTAGAAAGCTGACTTACTTTCATGGTAGAATTCCAGTGATTAAGGTAGAAGAATGATGCATCAGAAGCTTATTGAAAGAGAAGACCTCTTGCTGCCGTCATGGCGATCTTGGCGGTGGGAACACTGGAGCAGACAAGAAAAACAGGGAACAACAGTCATTGTTTCTCTGGATCCTGTTGAGTTCCTTGCTAGCAGGGGGCTTCCTCAAGGCCCCCCTCGGGATACTACGGCTGTAGCACCCCTCCTACCACCCGATTTTTGGGGGGGGCTCATTGGAGCCAAGCTCCTCTGACCACCTCCTAGCTCAAGACACTGAAACCCAGGAACCTGACCTTGTATCAATTTACATTCTTAACTGCTACCTACCAGCTATATGTAAGTTCTGCTCACTGATCCCCATTCCCTTGTCTGAAGAAGTATGGAAGCTTACATTCTGAATAAAACTTGGTTGGTCTTAAAGTTGCTACTGGACTCCTCCTTTGTTCTACTGCTTCAGACCAATACGGCCGCCCACCTGAATCTATGTCCTTTCCCAGTTCATGAAAAGGAGTTTGGGTCATCTAAGATCCGCCCCAAACTGACTTTTCTGAACAGTGTTCTTGTATTAAACACCCTCCTCTCCTGTACTTTCACTCTACATATTTATTCCATTTGCATAATTTATTTACTACATATTTATTTACTCCATTTATACCCAGCCTTTCTCCTCATTGGGAAGCCAAAGCCGCTCACATTGTTCTCCTCTCCTCCATTTTATCCATGCAACAACCCTGTGAGGTAGGTTAGACTGAGAGGATGGGAATGGCCCAAGGTCACCCAGCAAGTTTCCACAGCTGAGCAGGGATTCGTACCTGTTCTCCCAGAACTTAGTCCTACACTCTTATTACTACACCTCACTGGCTTTTGCTGGCCCTGGACTACCAGTATAATATAATTGATGCATGGTAGTGTGAATGAAAGAGAGGGGAGGGAGAGGATACAAATGCATGGAGTCTTCCGTTTCAAGAAGTGAATGCAGCTGGTAACTTCCCTTTTCCTTCCAGTCTTCTGGGATTTTTTTTTGTCTTTGCTAATTTGCTATTTCTTTGTATGTCTAATCTCTCAGGTCACAGTAGGGAGCATCTTTGAAGTGGTTTGGGCTATTTTCAGACCGGGTACTTCTTTTGGAATCAGTGTCTTACGAGCCCTGCGGCTGCTGAGAATCTTTAAAATCACAAAGTGAGTAGAACGAAACAAGAGCGGCTGGGCTTTCTTGGACTTCCACGATGCGAGCATTTCTCTTTTGGGCTTCACGGTGGCTCTCCCCTGTTGCACTGGAAATTTGACTTCCCCTTCCCCCCTTAGAGCCCTAACCGTGGATGCTCTTTCATTGGAAATGTCACTTACACCAGGGGTGTCAAACTCATTTGTTATGAGGGCTGGATCTGACATAAATGAGACCCTGTCGGGCCGGGCCATCTGTGTCATAAAATGTAATGTCAGGTACAAGAGATATAAACTTTATAAAGAACACAGACAAACACAAGTAAAATAAAACATGCTTGAAACATTAGCACTCATTGGTCTTAAAGGTGCTTTCCTTGTATCTCTCCCATGGGATCCAGGGAACTGGGCAGAGGAAGCTCTGGCTGTTTCCTTCCTTCCCCAGGGGGCCAGGAGGGTGAGGAGCCTCAGCCAATAGAAGGAAGAGAAGAGAAGCTCAGTAGTTCTGCAGTGCGATTGAGAGAACCTGCAAAGCAAACTCTCCCTCCCCCGTTCCTTCCCAAGAGAGGAGCTTCAGCCAATGGAGAAAATAGAAGATTTGCCCTGTAGCTCCTGTGTGATTGAGCAAGCCTTGAAAAGCAACCTGTGATGCAGAAGGAAGCAAGAGAGAGGGAGAAGGCAGCAGACAACAGCCATTTGCTCAGGGGCCTGATAGGAGCCCCATGGGGGTCTGATTTGGCCCCTGGGCTGCATGTTTAACACACCATCAAGTAGAATCAAACACATAATGGCACACCCGTCCCCACCTACTAAACTCTGGCTACCAAAAGCCAGCCCGTGTTTAAAACCGTCTTGCAATGCTTTCGGAAGCATGCTACAGTAACGTCTGGATTTTCCAGGTATTGGGCTTCCTTGAGGAATTTGGTGGTCTCACTGATGAGTTCTATGAAGTCTATTATCAGCCTGCTCTTCCTCCTTTTCCTCTTCATTGTAGTCTTTGCCCTGCTTGGGATGCAGCTGTTTGGGGGCAGGTAAGTCAACGGCAAGGTGTGTGCCTCTGGACCATCCTACTAATGTTTTGGAATGTTTAACAGAGTGATCTTGTCAGAACTCAGAAGCTAAGCAGGTTCAGCCTTGGCTAGTATTTAGAAGGGGAGAAATACCAGGGTCCTGTTTAGGGCCAACCCTGCCATTAGGCAAAGTAGGTGATTGCCTAGAGTGCCTGCATTCTGGGGTGCACCGAATAGGGTGCCCCATGTGACTCGGTGACGTTATCAGTGCAAGGGGGGGATGCCTTGTCTAGGGTGCCAGACAGTCTAGGGCTGACCCTGGTCCTGACACAGAGGCAGGCAACAGCAAACCCCCTCTGAAACGTCTTTTGCCTTAAAAACAAGTCTAGCTCACTGCTTAGTGGTGCATAACGCTAAAAGAGATAGAACTTCTGACTGCCAGACAATCTTAGGATCTCTTGGCTATTCTACACAATGCCCTACTACTGCTACTACTGCTAACTTTATTAGATGCCCCTTCTAGTATTAATTATATGGATTTCTGAAGAAAGGGCTTAAGATCAGAGCTGTGCGTATCACTTCAGTCTGCAAAATTCACTAGCTGGTGCAGAAATGGGAAGCCTGGGACTCTGTAAACTTAACCATTTTGAAAGTTTCTAGTCCTCACTCTTATGCAGTACAGACGGTGATGGGTTTGGGCCACAGCCACAGAGGAAACCGGGCTCTTACTTTGCTGTCTTGGGCTACCATTTCTGAACTCCCTGGGTTTTGTTGGCATTTTCTTTCTACCCTCTTATCTTTCTACCCTCTTATCTACCCGCTAGCATGTTTGGTGTAGTGGTTAAGTGTGCGGACTCTTATCTGGGAGAACCAGGTTTGATTCCCCACTCCTCCACTTGCACCTGTTAGAATGGCCTTGGGTCAGCCATAGCTCTGGCAGAGGTTGTCCTTGAAAGGGCAGCTGCTGAGAGAGCCCTCTCCAGCCCCACCCACCTCACAGGGTGCCTGTTGTGGGGGAGGAAGGTAAAGGAGATTGTGAGCCGCTCTGAGACTCTTCGGAGTGGAGGGCGGGATATAAATCCAATATCTTATCTTGTCAAAATCATTACTGAGGGAACAATATGAAACCTTGACTCTTTAGAAATGGAACGTGATAGAGAATTTAGCTATATGTTGATTAAGCTGAGTTCATGCTTATTGCAGAATTATGGGGATGGGGGGTACAAAATGCACAGCAGTGTGGGGACAATGCAAGAAAAGTCACAGAGAGGGAGAATGAGAGAAATTAAGCATCTGCTGGCTGCATCAGAATGAGCTAGTCTTGACTCTTAACTTCCATATCAATTCCCCACCCCCCACCCCCAGGTTTAATTTTATGGATGGAACTCCTTCTGCAAACTTCGACACCTTCCCTGCAGCCATCATGACGGTTTTCCAGGTACGTCTCTGTGGTCAGATGCCTGGGTTTGGAGAAGCCAGCTCATCAGCATCTGTGTCTGTCAATGACTGGGCTTTTGCTGTGCTTCGTCCTGGCTTGCCTCTCTTTGTGGTGACAACGAGAGATTCCAGAGGGATAGCCGTGCCAATCTGTTGTAGCGAAATGAAACAGGAGTCCAATAGCACCTGAAGGACTGAGGTGCACAATTCACTTAAATGCATAGACTTAGATGCATCCAATGGTGATAAGGTTCCCAACCTCCAGGCAAAGTCTGGAGTTCTACCATAATTACAGGCGATCTCTGGACTACAGATATCAGTCCCCCAGAATAAAATAGTAGCTTTGGAGGGCATACTTTGTAGCAGGGGTGGCCAAACTTACTTGAGAGCCACAAAGAATAAATGCCAGGTATTTGAGAGTCACAAGACACGACCATCCGATGTCTGAGAAAGGGAGGGAGGAAGGAAAACAAATGTAAGGGGGAGGAAGGATGAGGTGGAAAGAAAGCAACTTTAACTTTAAATGCATTCTCCGAGCCACCAGCTGGCTTGGTTTGGCAAAGTGATTTAAAGAGAGAAATGCCTTCTCCAAGCTGGCCGACAGCGCAGTGGGGTCTTCGAGAGCCACACAATGTGTGTGAAAGAGCCACATGTGGCTCCCAGGCCACAGTTTGGCCACCCCTGCTCTGTAGTATCATATCCATGCTGAGCGACCTCTTCTCCCCAAATTCCAGCCTCCCCAGGCACCATGCCCAAATCTCTATGAAATTCCCAAGATGGGGTTAGCAACCTTCAATGGTAAACTCTGAATCATAAAAGCTTATACTGGACTAAATTCCGCTTGTCTGTAAGGTGCCGCCTAGCTCCTGTGTAACGACACAAGTGATGTGCAACAGGAGCGGGGAAATGTACATTTCTGAGGAGCACGGGGAACGTGACACAGGGCTTCTGCTTTCATTTCCTGTTTCTCAGTCCTTGTGATATTTAGCTCTGCCCTCTCCCACTCACCCCCAGGTTGTCCTTCAACCAATGGTCTCAAGGCATAAGGCCTAATTAATCTTGGAGATATTTTGTAGCCTAGTAACCCTAATGGCGTTTTCACGCATCTTGATCAAAACAGGACAAGCGCATCCAAGCCCAGGGGAGCTATTTAATGTAGCTGTTTCAAAACCCTCGGTCTGCTTTTTCGTTTGTAGCAGCTACTGATACCTGTTCTGAAATCTTGATATACAGCAGGCTTATAAAACGCATATTAATAATGAATGCTGGCTATAATTAAATGCTGCAACCTTCTTGCTAACCTCATCTCTCATCATCTTTCTTCTCATAAGTCAATTCAGATTGCCTCTGCTAAAATAAGTCCTGCGGTTTTATTTTAAGGCTCTTCATTCATACCTCATTTGCTGACTGGGTTTGCTTGCTTCTCGTGCTCTCTTTCTGTTCCGTGTCTTCTGGTCTGTGCTGTCTGGACACTCATCCCATCTTAGCCCTCTTTGTGTTGCCTTTGTCACTCCTTCTTTTGAATCTGCTGGCAAGCTGTTTCCTCTTTTTGGAACTGCCGAGTCTTCTTTATCTGTCAAGATGCCACCTTTCGTTGCCTTGAAAAGACTGCTTTCTCAAAAATCACTTCTTGAGCAGTTTTTGGGAGCACTCTTTCATCTTCTTCAAAGCCCCTCGCTGTTGCCAGCTATCTCCCAAGTTCCTTCTTAGTTCTCAAGGCGGTGTCCGCTCAGGGATGTGGTCATCCATCTACTTCATTGTCCTTGCTCTGTTTGGTAACTGCATCCATTCAATTGCTGTTTCTAATACAACAGGTTTTGAAGATTTCAGCACCATGGAGAGCAGAACTCACGATGCTTCATGCAGCTTTTTGCTGAACTGTCCCCACAAACCTTAACAGAGTTACAACCATGCTAAGCCCACTGACCTCAGTGAAGGGTGTAACTCAGGCTGCATCTAGGTATCGTTGGTTAGCATGGAATTGCTGCGCTATAAGTGATTGCTGTAAATCATGCATTACCGTGCTTTGCCTGTGTGGACGAGGCAATCTTGTTGCAAATGATTCCTGTAGTGCAATGATATCGCAATAACAGGTGGGGTCTCTGCTAATAATTACAACTGTGTGTAACGTTTGCAGATAAGGAATCGTGTTTTTGAATCTTTTCCCCATGTTCGGATAAACACTTCGCAAAACAGAAACTAACTTGCAAGTGAAAAAGGACAACAGCCTAACCTTGAAACTTACTACGTTTCCCCAAGTTATGCACTAGTTTTTTAGTATCAGGAAGAGCATTCAAACAAGAGATGTCACGTGCATTATGAAGCAACAAGAATTAAGTCATTTGAACATAGAACATGGCTTTTAATGTTCCTCTATTATGTCATCTTCTGTCTAATTTAGAATGAACTTCGTAATTTACACTTAAGGCTTCCAACAAAGAACTGTGCCATGCTTTGCCTTGATAAGCATCCAGTTATCTTGCTGTGCACTGTTATTTTGAACTAAGGAAAGAGGTAGCCGGGATCACGTGAAAAACTTGGCTGTTAACTGGGGATGCTCGATAACCTGCTAGTATGGCTCATGGTCAGCCACCAGTTGTAACCTTGGGACTAACCATTCGGCTGCATCAAATAAATTCAGTTGAGTCTATTAGCGTGATTACACACTAACTTTCTTACAGCTGCTGCCCCCTTCCCCCCTCTACTTTTCTGCCGCCACTGCTGCCTCCAATGGTTGAGGTTTTTGAATTGATGCTTTCTACTTTGATGTCTCTGTGCACATTCAGTGTTTGCCCATGAAGCCAGCTAACATTGTAATCAGTTCTTTCGATCAGGGTAGGAGCCCCTGGTGACAAAAAACAGGTGACAGGTCCATTGTAGGGGTTATTTGAAGGAGTTGTCCAATCGCACAGGTGCAAGGTGGGAATGGACATCAAATGATTCCACGATTGACTAATAGTAGGTCACTTATAGACCTACGACTGATTATGACCCCAGGGCATATGGGTCTCAATATGCTATGTGTTTTGTTACTTGTTTTCAAGGCACTACCTGGTCTTGTAGCACTAACACTACTGCACAGGTACAAAGCTGCTCAGCACAGGGCTTGTAATGAATTTGGGCAGAAAATATTTAGTCAGTACTATGAAAAACTCATTTTTCTTTATGATTTTAAGGATTTATATCCCACTTTTCTCCCAAAGGGACCCAGAGTGACTTACAGCTGGAAAAAAAACAGTATGCAAATAAAACAGTGCTCAACAAACCAACAAAGGAAATTGAACTAGTGCCATATCAGGCTAATCCTAAACTCATTGGCTGGCTTTATTGAAGACACAACCTAAGAGCCAATGGGCCAAAAGCCCTTTGGCTCCTGCCCTTCAGCTCATGGCTAAAGGGCTTTGGCTGTATCCAGTCTTTATGAGATACCCAAGACAGGAAAGGAAATTACAATCCTCAGCAAAGAGGCTGCACAGATGGCAGAGATGTTCCTTCTCTTACAGCTTTTTTTTTTTTTGTGGCAGAAACTCCTTTGCATATTAGGCCACACACCCCTGATGTAGCCAATCCTCCAAGAGCGTACAGGGCTCTTAGTACAGAGACTAATGTAAGCTCTTGGAGGATTGACTACCTCGGGTGTATGGCCTAATATAATATGTAAAGGAGTTCCTGCTACAAAAAAAGCCCCGCTCTTACTCCTTTCCTGCTCTTGTATATAAGCAAGGCAGTTTGATGAAGGTAAGTTTGGATTGTGCCAAAACTCTCTTAACCTTGTTTGTCTGAAGATCATGTTAGCAGCTTGGTAGATCTCCATACCCAAAGTTTCAGTTTTCCTTATATAAAATAAGAACATCGTTGTGAATGGCTTGTTTGTTTAGATTCTGACAGGCGAAGACTGGAATGAAGTTATGTACAATGGGATTCGTTCCCAAGGCGGGGTCCGCTCAGGGATGTGGTCATCCATCTACTTCATTGTCCTCACTCTGTTTGGGAACTGTATCCTTCCAGTTGCTATTATCTCAATGCTGCTTTTAGTATAACTGTTTTTGCAGATTTCAGCACCATGGAGACTGGTAGAGTGAGCCCCAAGTGACTCTGTGGTTTTCATTCTGACTTTGAATTTTGCCTGTTGCTGTACATTCATTCATAACTTGTCTACCCACTCATTCAAAGGAGTGCAGACACATTGGAACATTGCCTTTTCCTTGGTTTGGGAGCATGTGCCTTCGGGTGTGGGGGTTGTGGAAGTGTTCCTAAGTTCACAAATTGCATTATCAGTATGTCCTATGGCCTGGTTCATGGCACTGCGGTTGACATCTCCATGGGAGACCCCATGTTGCATCTGTACCATTTGAAGGATAGACCTAGAAGATCATACAGTAAATTTCCCATTTTGTCTATGATCCACCTACCCCACATAATTCCATTTTCCAGTCAGTATAGACATGGTAAAAGTAGATGTCTCATTTAATCCTTGGTTAAAGTTAAATCTAAAACCCCGGGGTTTAACTCTTGTGATTCTGAATGAGAGCCATGAATCAACTGTCTAAAGGCAATTAAAAATAAGCTGAAGAGTTTGGATTTTTCTCCTTTTATCTGTCCTGCAGCTTGGCTACAAACAGGCAAAATAAACTATGAAGCAACGAGTGCTCGATATTGAACGGCAGACAGATCTAGAGAGATCACTGGCTTTTCTGTCCACTGACAGCTCCAGATATGTCATTTCACCAGCCACTTATCTCTCCCGTTTGGAGATACCAAGTCACAGGGGAGCGTTTATACTTGCTAGAAATCAAACTTCCCCCTCAGCAGTTCTGGAAGGGTGATATAAAAAAAGTCCTGATGGAAAATAGGTTATGCCCTTGTAATACAGGGGAGATTGGAACTACAGAACATGTTTTATTTCTGTGTCCTTGCTGCCAAGAAGTTCATATTAAGTTTGTCTCTCCCATAATTAGCAGGTACCCTGGCCATCCAGAATCAGTGTATACTAGAATGGTGCTAATTGATGGAAATCCACTGGTTTGAATGAGTCGTGTAAAGTTTCTTGCAGCCGCTTACAGGGTTCAGCGGATGAAAAGGGTTTAAGATATGTTAAAATTGTACTTTTTATTATTTTTAAAACATTTTATTATTATGTTTCAAATGCTAAAATGATTAATCATTTTTAAAATTTGGAGTATATGAACCTACTTATTCTGTGTTTCTTAAGTCAGTTTTTAATAAAGATTGATCGAAGTCAGCATAGACAGGATGAGATTTCTCCCAGCTACGTCAAGGAATCTGCAGTAAGCCTCTCCCAGAAGTGCATTGCAGACCTAGAAGATCATACAGGAAATTTCACATTTTGTCTATGATCCACCTACCCCACATAATTCCATTTTCCAGTCAGTATAGACATGGTAAAAGTGGAGGCCAGCGTGTATCATTTAAGAGACCTGTTTTAAGAAACCTCGTTTAAGACCTGCATATCTTCGGGACTGCCTCTCCCCTGGGTTCTGAGGTCCACTGCACAACATCTTCTTGTGATCCCTGGTCCTAAGGATGCCCGACTGGCGTCAACAAAGGGCAGGGCCTTTTTGGTCCAGGCTCCCACCTAGTGGAATGAGCTCCCGCTGGAGATCTGGACCCTGCGGGACTTACCTAAGCTTTTCAGGGCCTGTAAGACGGACCTCTCCTGCCAGGCTTTTAACTGATCCAGTGGGTGTCCTCTGAAATCATTGCTTCCTCAAAGCACCTTACCATCTAGGTGTTTATGTTATGCTGAACACTACCAGCCTATATGTGGTTTATGATTTGTTGCCAGTGATGTGAATCATGGTTTCTGTTAATTCTGTAATTATGAGATTATCTAGTTTGGATGTAGTTCGATGTTTTGTAAGGTTTTTAAATGTTGTACGCCGCACAGAGCCCGCTTGCAGGATAGGGTGGGGTGTAAAGCGAAAAATTAAATTAAATTTGTGGCTGAGAATCACCTGCGTTGTTTTCCTTAATGACCTTAGACACCCTGCTTAATGTGTTCTTGGCCATTGCTGTGGACAATCTAGCCAATGCACAGGAGCTGACAAAGGTAAATACTGATCATTTTATTCTCTAGCCATCCACCTCTTGTTTCTTAATGAGAAACTCCATCCAGATTCCAGCAAACTCTTTACCCTGCTTATTTCCTTTTATGGCAGGGCATGATTTTGAGCCCTGATTTACCAGCCCTGAGCTCCCAAAGGTATTCTGAATGTCAAAAACTCAGCCTTGGATTATGTGGAATCATAATAAATTAGACAACTTAACATAGGTGAAGCGTTTCCTTTGCCACCAGGGAATCCCAGCAGAGCTGAGATGTGGAGGCAGGAGTTTTGGGTCAATGGTTATCGTTTTGGATGACTTGTCCATTCTTGTTTTAGAAATCAATGACTAGTTCTCTGTGTGTGGCCATGTGCATTCTGCTTTTCAGTGCTGTAGTTATCCCCTCAAAGTAAGTGTCTTGCACAGGTAACAAAATGTGTCCAACAATAACGCTGTCATTAAAATCATGGGACTCATGAGCAAAGTGGATTAGACTCACTGGGGGAATCTTCCTAGCATTTTTAAAGGTAAGTTGTAGCTGCAGGGACCTCTGATTTGGATTTGGACTGTGACGTGTGGGTGATTTAATCCTTCCCCATTTATGTTTTTGCCAATCAAAACTGATTCTCAGCCCTGACCTGGATAGGCCAGGCAAACGCAGTCTCATCAGATCTCAGAAGCTAAGCTGGGTCAACTCTGGCAAGTATTTGAATGGGAGACCTGCTTGGAATACCGGAGCCTGGAGGCAGGGGTAGGCTTTATTCAGCCACCTCTCTCCATGGCCCCAGTAGGGGTCAGTCACCAAAGGTCATCATAATTTCTAGGTGTGTGTGTGCGCACGCACACACACACACATACAAAAGGGGAAAAAACTGATTCCCCTCCCCCAGAATGCAGAAATTACAAGCAAAGAACTGGTGCAACTTGCCTTTTTAAAAAAGCCAGGAAATTGTGTTGCTAGGGTCTCATCCAACTTGTCCCGAAAGCATTAAAGAAAAAAATATGCAGGACAGGGTAAAATGGCAGCCAACTCATCCCTGAACCAGATCCTTCGTTTAAGCCTGGAAAAACAGGACTGCTATAACTTCTTCCCAATGACTGGACATACATAGGGCCAGCTCTTGTACTAAGGGAAAGATTTCTAATAGGAAGGTGATGACCCCAGCGAAGGCCCTGCACTTGTCAGATGCCAGGGATTCCTTCTCATTTACTCAAAACCCTGTTATTTTCCTTCGTTGACTATACTTCTGTGAACTTTTAGCAGAGATTGTACATTCCTTCCTGTGTATTAATATATTATGGGTATTTTGTTAGAGGCAATGTGCTCATGTATATTTCCCCAGTGGTTCCATAATACCATTCATTTGGTGTGGTCTTGCAGAGGGAGATTATTCATTGCATTCTCAGTTTGCCTTCTGTGTCGAGGTGATCACTGTTTTTCATTACAAAGATTTAGGGTTGTTATTGGGAGGGGGATTTCTTTTTTCCGAAATCCACTTTTGTAGATACAGCTATTGATTCCTATTTCTTTATTTTTTTTTTCTCTTTTAAAAGGGGGTTTGGTGCAGTGGTTAAGTGCACGGACTCTTATCTGGGAGAAGCAGGTTAGCTTCCCCACTCCTCCACTTGCAGCTGTTGGAACGGCCTTGGGTCAGCCATAGCTTTCACAGAGTTGTCCAGGAAAGGGCAGTTTCTGGGAGAGCTCTCTCAGCCCCACCTACCTCACAGGGTGTCTGTTGTGGGGGAGGAAGGTAGAGGAGCTTGTAAGCCACTCTGAGATTCTGAGATTTAGAGTGAAGGGCGGAGTATAAGTCCAATATCATCATCTTCTCCTTCTCCTCCTCTTTGAAGAGAAATCAATGCACCGTTTTGTAACTTCAGCCCTTGTTGTTGTTTTACATTATACAACATGGGGCAGTGTTCTAACTGGAGGGTTTGGGAAGCCTCTGAGCATCTACAGAGTGAAATTCTGAAATTTTGCAGAACCTCACTTCCCTGCCCCTCCTCTCTTCAATCAGAATGGAATTGATCAGAAATTCCTCAAAAGAGGAAAAGAAAGAGATTGCTAGGTTTCAGGGAGAAACAGAGTAAAGAGAACATTTCTGTTAACACTATAAGGATTTATTTGCTAATGTCAGTTACTGCTGTGAAAGTGTGAGACTTCAAACACGCAATAGTTGTTAGTTTTTCTTCTCCCCCTTCCTCTCCCACACCCCTCCCACTGTCTGACACTGGCATAATTATTGTTAGCTAACCATTATAACAGGGGGAGTGTCCCAGGTCAGGTTTCATTGTGGACTGATGTGTGGTTATATGCCAAGATATCCAAAGAAGCGAGTAGTGACTCATGAGAGCTCATACCCTGCTTGTTGGTCTTTAAGCTGCTTCTGGTCTCTTGCTCTTTTCTACTGCTACAGACGGGCTAACGTGGCGACGCATCTTGATCTGCCTTCGCAGATTGTAGTGAGCTAGCCGAGCAGGTCATCCATAGCTACTTTTCAAACGCCGTTAAGGACACAAATGCAAAAGTTCTGTTCCGTATCTTGGGTTTTCCAGCACTCTTTATCAGCCAGGTAGATCCAGGTGGGCAACCGTGTTGGTCTGAAGTAATAGAACAAAGCTGGAGTCCAGTAGCATCTTTCAGGCCAACAAAGTTTTATTCAGAATGTACGCTTTTATGTATGCCTGCACATGAAAGCTTACATTCTGAATAAAACTTTGTTGGTCTGAAAGGCGCTTATTGGACTCCAGCTTTGTTCTTTATCAGCCAGTCATCCTTCATGATGAATACCCCCACCAACCACCCCGAGCACACACAAACCTCTGACTTGCTTAATATGAATTTCTTTTGTCAAATTTACCAGAGAAGGGCCACCATACTGTATCTCCTAGTGGGTACCAGATGTAGAAGAGTGGCACATGATGGCTGTCGTTACACACAGGATGATGTCGTATTCTTCTGTATTGCTGAGCGGATGATCTCAAAGTGTACAAGTCACAGTTCCCCAGCAGATCGGACCAGAGCCAACAGGTTGCAATTAAATCAAAAGAGTTTCCAGCTGAACTCCCTGACCGTTAGAGCGGTTCCTCAGTGGATCAGGCTTCCTCGGGAGGTGGTGGGCTCTCCTCCTTTGTAGGTTTTTAAACAGAGGCTAGGTGGCCATCTGACAGCAATGCTGATTCTCTGAACTTATGTATAGCATGAGAGTGAGGGCAGGAAGGATTGCATCTGTGCTTAGTTCTTGTGGCTCTTTCTTACATACCCAGGAAAATTGCCACTTTGGGATCAAGAAGCAATTTCTTCCAGGCCAGTTTGGCCAGGGATAAGAATAAGAGAACATAAGAGAAGCCAATGGCCCATCCAGTCCAACACTCTGTGTAAACGCTCTATGTCACACAGTGGCCAAAAAAACCCAAGTGCCATCAGGAGGCCCACGAGTGGGGCCAGGACACTAGAAGCCCTCCCGCTGTGCCCCACCAAGCACCAAGAATACAGAGCATCACTGTCCCAGACAGAGAGTTCCAACAGTACACTGTGGCTAATAGCCGCTGATGGACCTCTGTTCCATATGCTTATCCAATCCCCTCTTGAAGCTGTCTATGCTTGTAGCCGCCACCACCTCCTGTGGCAGTGAATTCCATGTGTTAATCACCCTTTGGGTGAAGAAGTACTTCCTTTTATCCATTCTAACCCAACTGCTCAGCAATTTCATTGAATGTCCACGAGTTCTCATATTGTGAGAAAGGGAGAAAAGTACTTTTTTTTCTACCTTCTCTATCCCATGCATAATCTTGTAAACCTTTACCATGTCACCCCTCAGTCAATGTTTCTCCAAGCTAAAGAGCCCCAAGCATTTTAAGAAGAAGAAGAATTTATACCCCGCCCTTCTCTCTGAATCAGAGACTTAGAGCGGCTTTCAATCTCCTAGATCTTCTCCCCGCCACAACAGACATCCTATGAGGTGGGTGGGGCTGAGAGAGTTCTCACAGATCTGCCCTTTCAAGGACAACTCCTGCCAGAGCTATGGCTGACCCAAGGCCATTCCAGCAGGTACAAGTGGAAGAGTGGGAATCAAACCCGGTTCTCCCAGATAAGAGTCCACGCACTTAACCACTACACCAAACTGACTCTTTCTTCATAGGAAAAGTGCTCCAAGCCTTTAATCATTCTAGTTGCCCTTTTCTGCATTTTTTCCAATGCTATATCTTTTTTGAGGTACGGTGACCAGAATTTGTTTATTTGTTTGTTTGTTGCCATCTTCTGGGCATGAAGCAGGGGTCACTGGGGGTGTGGGGGAAGGTATTTGTGAATTTCCTTCATTATATAGGGGGTGGACTAGATGGCCCTGGAGGTCCCTTCCAACTCTACGATTCTACTGCTGAATCACAGAAGGATCTGACTCAATAAGGTGTCTGCCTGGCAGCCATGTGCAAGCTTCTCTGCTCATTATGAAGCTCATTATATAAATGTAATAAGAGGTAATAATTGTACAGATGGAAATAACACTGTGCTTCCTTTCTCTATCATTTCCATGTCAAAGATCAGTCATTTCTCTCCCAAAGAACAAGCCCATTTACAGAGATTTCCTATTCTTAGTGCTGTCACAACAAGTAAAGCAATACAATAACATTTTAAAAGAGAGTTGTGGGGTATAACGCCACTAATTGCCGTTCTGTAGGGGTTTTTTCAATCTGAAAACAGAAGGTCGTTCAAGAGAGCTGAAATTTGTGTGATAAAAAAGTATCGTTCTTGGTGTACGCTTTTGCTCCATTGCCTTCTCTGGTCAAACAGGTTTTGCAGGCTTTTCTAACACTACAAAACCTGCCAGATTTGTTTGCCAGAAGCAATGGGTTATATCTAACCACTCCACTCTGGTGAAGAGTTTATCCAGCACAATTCTCTTGCACCGGAGAAATGCTGCTTACATTAGAGGAAGGTACCACCATGGACTGAGCAGAGCGGTAGGGTATAACCCAACAGTGGGATAAGTGTTGATATAATCAGCAATGATTCTTCTCTTACAGTGCAGTGAATAAACTGGAATTACTATTAAGGAAATAAGAAATGGTGTCATTTAGCTATCCTGGCTAATAGTTTTTATTAATAGAGCCAGTTTGGTGTAGTGGTTATGTCTGTGGACTCCTATCTGGGAGAACTGGGTTTGATTCCCCACTCACAGCTGCTGGAATGGCCTTGGGTTAGCCATAGCTATTGCAGGAGTTGTCCTTGAAAGGGCAGCGGCTGTGAGAGCGCTCTCAGCCCCACCCACCTCACAGGGTGTCTTTTGTGGGGGGAGAAGATATAGGAGATTGTAAGGTGCTCTAAGTCTCTGATTCAGAGAGAAGGGCAGGGTATAAATCTGCAGTCTTCTTTTTTGTAGGGCTATCCTCCACAAATTCCTCCCCTCCCCTTTAAAATACGAGCTAGTGGTCATTAGGTCTTCTGACAGCAAGCAGCATGCTAATTATGCATTGTATGAAGAAATACTTCTCTCTGTCCTGAATGGACTGCCAGTAATCTTCACTGAGCAGCCTCAGGTTCTGCATCATGACAGGGAGGAAGGGAATAGGGTTCTCAGCCTCCTACTGGGACCTGGGGATCTTCTTCTGACTTTTAGTCTAAAGAGATTGGCGGTGAAGAAGGAGAAGAAGGAAGAAGGATTTATACCCCACCTTTCACTCAGGAGTCTCAAAGCGGCTTACAATATCCTTCCCTTCCTCTCCCCATAACAGGCACCCTTTGAGGCAGGTGGGGTTGAGAGAGCTCTGAGAGAACTGCTCTTGAGAGAAAAACTCTGAGAGAACTGTGGCTTACCCAAGTTCACCCAGCTGGCTTCACATGGAGGAGGAGTGGAGAATCAAGCCCAGTTCTCCGGATTAGACTCAGCCACTCTTAACCACTAGGCCAAATTGGCTTATATAACACCAAACTGAAGAAACTGGCTTTCAGAGGGTGGACTTTTTAGCATCCTACTCCTGTTGTGGTCCCTCCCTGACACAAATCTTGCTCTCCCAAGGTTTCACACCCAGATCTCAAGTCATTTCCCTGCCTGGAGCTGGCAACCTTAGGAGAGAAAGTTAAGCTAGGTTGAAGAAGCACTGCAGGGGGGAGAGGAAGAAAAGAAATAATATGATGCAATATATGAATGAACCAATTCAATTATGTGCACAAAAGATAGCATCAGTAATTTAATATACAAATGAATAAAAAAACAGGAAACAAATGCACACATACAATAAGATAACATACAATGCCAAGTATAAGGGGAGGGGAAGAATGCCAAATGCATTTCAGCACAAAGCCTTCATCAGTGGCATATGACTGTAATTAGCACCGTTCCTTTAGATTACATCTTTCCTAATTTTTGTATTCTCAGCCTTTTTGATTTACCCCATCTTTCTTGGGTTGGGGGTTTTGGCTTTTTTTTAATGAAGAAGCACAGAAGACATCTGCAAATGCTGCAAACAAAGGAGATAGTGAGATGTGCAGGGAAGGTAATAGCAACTTCCTCTGTAGTGGGCTGGCAGCAGTAGACATCAGTGGTCTCTAGACAGTCAGTCAAGCTGTCCTTTATTTCTGCACGGTTTTGCCTCCTTTTTCTTCTTACTTCTGCATCCCTGCTTCAATATGAGACTGATCTTTTCCCCCTCTTTGAATGGCTTCCATTCCCTTGTAGCACTACTCCTGTGGGTCACTCTCTCTCTGTGTCTCTTTCCCTTCCCCCCCACACCTTATTCTTTTTTCGTTCTAGAGAACCCCTGTTCCTAGGCTAGCCATCCGGTCTGAGATGATTCTCTGCTTGCTTCTTTTTACTTCTGCATCTTACCCCCTGTTGTATATGTGATCGAAATTGTGACTAATATGTGGCGTTCTTGCCTGGCTCATTGGAGCCTTTTGGACTGAGCTTGGGGACTCGGGAACAATGGACATTGGATCCAAATCCCTGCTGCCCTGCTCCAATCACGAGCCCCCTGCTGGTTTGAATGGTCCAATAGCATGCTAGCGCGGGAACCTCAAGTGTATATGTAGTTGGTCCCGTTGGCACAGGCTCAGTCTTTGAGTGCAGCATTATACTATACTGTATCTAATAAAGGAGCTACCACTTGGCCTCATCATTGTGTAGAACCCACTATATTATACCCCCCTCCCATCAGTTTCCACAGAAGTCCTTCTCCCACCCCTAGCATTCTCTCAAAAAGAAGAGTTGGTTTTATACCTCGCCCTTCACTACCTGAAAGGAGTCCCAGAGCGGCTTACAATCACTTTCCCTGTAATGTATGGCGCTCGCAACCATTTCGTTATATCGCACCATCGAAAGAGCGTTAGTCCGCGAAAGCCGCGGAGGCAACTGTGACAGCCAGGTGCCTCCGCGATGGGCGCGGAACAGCAGCCAATCACAGCGAGTGGCGGGAAATATGGCTGGCCAGCATTGGACTGGCCAGCAGGAAGAATAGTTCCGGTGTTGTATATACGCGGGACCCGGCCCGCGTGCTCTCTCTCTTACCTCGTGTTTTGTACCATGCAATAAACTATGTTGCCCTACTCGCGTCTCTCAGACTGGTACATTACATTCCCTTCACCTTACCACAACAGACACCCAGGTGGGGGTGAGAGAGCTCTGAGAGAACTGTGACTGACCCAAGGTGACCCAGCTGGCTTCATGTAGAGGAGGAGTGGGGAATAAAACCCAGTTCTCCAGATTAGAGTCCGCCACTCTCAACCACTGCATCACAGCTGGCTAAAATGAGAGCCATGAGGCTTACTTTGGGCAAGTCCTCATGTTAGCCATTTCTTCAGGGGACCGTTATCCCCAGTGTCTTAAAAATGGTATGAATGAACACACATGAAGCTGCCTTATACTGGATCAGGCCATTGGTTCATCAAGGTCAGTATAGTCTACTCAGACTGGCAGTGGTTCTCCAAGGTCTCAGGGTGAGCTCTTTTGTATCACCTACTGCCTGATTCTTAACTGGAGATGCTATGGATTGAACCTGAGGCCTTCTGCATGTCAAGCAAATGCTCCACAACTGAGCCACAGCTCCTCCCCATGAAATGTTATTAGTGTTAGACTATAACCGGGAAGACCCAGGTTCAAATCCTCACTTTATCATATAGCTCACTGGATGACTTTTGGCCACAGATCAGCCTAACCCATCTCACACAATTGCTGTGAGGATGAAATTGGGTGTAGACTTTATTGCCTTTTCCCAAGCATTGGGTGACTCATACACCCTACACTTGGGAAGAGTGTGTTCAAATCTACAGTTGATTCCCTAAAGCACAAGGTGAGGTAGAGACATCCCAAGGGTTGTCTCAGCAATCCATCAGAGTTCTTTTGTGTGTGTATTTGTGTGTGTGTGTGCATGCGTGCATCCCTGGAAGTCATGATGACTTCAGGCAACCCCTAGTAGGGCTTGGGCTTTCAGAGGGGTGGCTTGCTATTGCCTGCCTCTGCAATATGGCCCTGGTATTCCAAGAAGACCGTAGAATTATACCTTGCCTTTCTCTCAAGCCTAAGAGCCGCTTACAGTCTTCTTTATCTTCTTCCCCCACAACAGACACCCTGTGAGGTGGGTGGGGCTGAGAGAGCTCTCCAAAAAGCTGCCCTTTCAAGGACAACTCTGCGAGAGCTATGGTTAACCCACCATTCCAGCAGCTGCAAGTGGAAGAGTGGGGAATTAAACTCGGTTCTCCCAGATAAAAGTCAACACACTTAAGCACTACACCAAAGTAGCTCTCCCATCCAAGTACTTGACCAGGGTCTTCTCTGCTGCTGAGATCTGATGAGATTGGGCTTGTTTGGGTTGTTCAGGTCAGGGCTAATAACATCAGAGTTCTTGTGAGGCCTTTTCTTTTTCACAAAGAATTTGGGGAGGGTGGCTATTGCTATTACTGGTTAGGCTTTTTAACCCATCTACCCCCCCCCCCCATTTTATAAACGTAACTGAATTTTTCTGCAAACTGGGACTTTCTCTGGGTTTACAAAATAGTAAAATTGTCCCTGGGGCTGGTCTCATTTCACCTATTTTTTTTTTCCAATCCAGATGAGGGCCACACCTTGGCTATTAGATATAAGGATAGCACCATAAGTGTCAAGAAAGCTGCAGAAAGAAAATAGGTACAAATGGTGGGTTGCAACCAGTCAGTGGAGCCTTTTTCAAGACCAGTGTTTTAACAAGCAGTCCTGAAGCGTTTTTAAAAACCGAAGTACATTTTTTTTTCCTGCATCGAAAATGGATCCATACTTCACTTTTACAGCTGATCTGGTTTACTGTTGGGGTGCGTAAGCATTATGCGCTCAGAAGAATTTACTCTAGCGTGAGTTTTGGGAGCAGTTACCGACGGAAGGAGGCAAGTCTGCAGAAGTCACAATATGCAGCCTTGTCTGGCCGGGTAATTTCCTTACTCCTCGAAGGAGACCAGAACCAAGCAGTGAATCATACGGAGGTGCAGTCAGCAGTCTTCTCTGTTGATGGTTTTTGGGCTCCAAGGAGCCTTTAATTAGTCAATTAATTTATTTTTTAACAGCACATTGTTTAGGAATTGTTACTGGGTGAACCTAAAGAAGACGATGCAAGCTACACAAAAGTGCCTTAGGGATCACCTTCTAGTCCTTAGTCCTGATGCTGCTGAGCTTCCGTTTGCACAGTGTTTACTTGTTGGGGGGGAGGGGTAGAGGGTTGCTTTTCAGTGATAGCTTTATGCTGGCAACAGTTGGACATAAACACCAGTGGACTATGGTTTATTTCCTCTTAAAGTTTGCAAGGAGACTGGGGTGTTAGTCAATCAGACAAGGCTTGTTCCAGTGCCGGGCTCTGATGGAAGGGCCATGCATATTTGGGAAAGAAATTCAAGGCCAGTTTCTGGAAAACTTCGTTTGGCTTTAGCAAAAATAAGACCCTGGTCCCTAAACATTGCCCCAGCATCTAATTGGTCTCAAAGCATCAGCCTGATTCTTACTTCTGGGATGTAATGCTCAGTCTTATAACTATAGTTGCCAGGTTACAAACCAGGGGTTGCAATGGCATTTTATCTGTCTGTCATTTCTCTGCCTGTCTGTCTGTCTGTCTGTCTGTCTATCTATCTATCTATCTATCTATCTATCTATCTATCTATCTATCTATCTAAGATGGTGGGCACCCTTTACGGGTGGGCATTCGGCCAGCACTCCACAGTCTTCACTGGCTGCCCATTGAGTACCGGATCTGCTTTAAGGTTTTAGTTCTAATGTTTAAAGCCTTACGTGGCTTGGGACCAACATACTCACGGGACCGTCTCCTTTCATATATGCCCTGGAGGTCATTACGTTCGGCCTCCCAACATCTGTTGGCCGTCCCTGGCCCAAGAGATGCCCCCCTTTTTCAGTCCTGGCCCCGACCTGGTGGAATCAGCTCCCTATTGAGATCCTGGCCCAACCTGGCTTATTAGCCTTTCGTAGGGCCTGTAAAACGGAGCTGTTCCGCCAGACTTTTAGCTGAGGCTGCGGTGGGTGTCTATTCTTGATCTGGTTGGCTTCCCCGGCCAGCACTGTCATCTGTGCTAGGAAATGGAATAAAAACTGCCATGATGTGAGACAGCTAGGCTGGGCAATATGTGATGACATGGTAATCTGAGTGCTGTTGAGTTGTCTGTTGATAGAATTTTTATTGTATTTTATTGTTTTATCATATGTTGTACTCCACCCTGAGCCCTGCAGAGAATGGGCAGAATAGAAATGTACTAAAATAAAATAAATCTATCATTCATCCATCATCTCTCACTTCGATTTATGAATCACTCCATCCCTAAGTACTGAGGGCTCTGAGTGATGGACAACAGCAGTAAAATACAACAATTCCCAAGAATTGAACAATTTAAATTAAAAAAATAATTCATAGATGGTGTTATCGGATTCCAGACTGTGTTGTCACTTCCTAGAGCAGGTAGGGGTGACACAGGTGGAAAGAGGGGAGGAAGGGGAGGGGAAGGGAGTGCCAGCCAGAATGGTATCCATTACTGTCCTCAACCAAAGGCCTGATGGGACATCTCTGTGTTATGAGCCCTGCAGAACTGCAGCAGATCCTGCAGAGTATGGGCATTATTTGGCAGAGAGGCCACCAGGCAGTTGAAAATTTCCCAACACAGTGTTTGAAACTTTCCAATGCAGTGTTCAAGAAAGCACCTACAGCAATGCTTATCCATTCTATCCTCAGTCCTAACAAACTGAGGTTTGGCACACATGGGGAAGGGAGTGGACTGATAGACTTGGGGAATCACCACTGCCTTGTCTTTAACTTCGTGAGTGAATCTGAAGGACCAGTGTCCATCTCTGGACTGCACCTGGCAACTCAGCTTACAGGACCAAAACCCTCCATGGCAAGTTAAAAAAGAGATTAACTGGACCCTTTATCTTGCTTTTAGGATGAGCAGGAGGAAGAGGAGGCTTTTAACCAGAAGCACGCTCTGCAGAAAGCCAAGGAAGTCAGCCCGATGTCAGCTCCAAACATGCCTGCGATCGAGTGAGTCACCAGCCTTATTCCTCCTGGATCCTCCTCTCCCCACATCCACAAACTTGTTATGCGCATGACCCCTAAGTTCATTAAAAAAAAGAGAGAGAGAAGGAGCTCTGAGTTAGAGCTGCCACTGAAAATGGGCCTGCAGCCAAGGAGCTTTCTCAAGCAAAAAAGTTTGAGGAAGTTCAAGGAAAACTACTTGAGATTTGAGCAACATTTCTGAGGATGGGGGAAACATATGTCTTGTTGTAGGTAAAGATCTACAGCAGTGTCAAATTCATAAAGCATGCAGACTTAGACTGATTCTCCACTAGACTTATCCCGCTCTCTCTCTCCTCTTCACGGGGCTTCTGTTGGATTTCGCACAAGCTGCCCCGAGGCTTCAACTCGCTCCGCCTCTTTCGTGCAGCAAACGAGATCCTCTAAAAACCGGTTTCTGTTTGCCCCGTGAAAGAGGCGAAGCAAGTTGCAGCCTCGGGGCAGCTTGTGCAAAATGGGACGGAAGCCCCATGGAGAATAGGAGAGTGAGAGCAGGGCAAGGCTAGTGGGGAATTGGTCTTAGTGAACACTCTGATGGAGAGAAGGCGGCATATTCTTTTACCGATGGTTGAAGGAGGTTGAATGAGTTAAGCTCAAGAGAACTGGGAAGTCCTTGGAGTGGGGGCTCCCCATGCCGGTGTCTGAAAGTAAGAGTTTGCTGGGGTGTGGAGAAAGCTGCTGCAGCTGAGCCATTCCACACAAAGGGCTTGTCACCTGATAACAGCCACCAAGTGGATGCCCTAGCACAAGCGCTGGCCCCAGGACTTCATATACAGATACAGCAAGGGGTGGTCTGCCTGAGCCCAGCACTTAAGGGGACAACCCCCTGAGCCCTGCACTTAGGGAGCAACCTTCCCCCCCCCAAAAAAAAAAAGGAAGGGGGGGAAGAAGAAGAGGAGCAAGCTCCTGCTGCCACATGCATTTGCCCTGTCTGGAGCTCAGACAGCTGGCTTTCAGAGGCAGCAATAACCAGGTTGTAGTTTTTGTATTTTTTGTAGCAGGAAGTCCTTTGCATGTTAGACCACATACCCCTGACGTAGCCAATCCTCCTGGAGCTTACGGTAGGCCCTGTACGAAGAGTCCTGTAAGCTCTTGGAGGATTGGCTACATCAGGGCTGTGTGGCCTAATATGCAAAGGAGTTTCTGCTTCAAAAAAAGCCCTGGCAATGACTCCCACGCAGGGTGAGGGCCACTCCTTGCTTGGCCCCAGTGGGAGATGGGCAGCAGTGAGATGACAGTGATTCTGGGGCTGAGGCCTGGACTTTTGCCCACCGCCCCGGAATCAGAAAGACCACCTTTGGATGCAGCAATTTGGAGCCAGTTCCTGTAGCCACGGGTTTGGTGTGCTTGCTGCAGCAAAGGTGTTCTCTAGTGTCGAGTTTCTGCACTATAAGGTGTTTACAGTGGTTATCTGAGGCCTCAGTGGAAGAAGATGCAGCCATGGTGACTGCCTGTGTGATCGAGCCATGTGAATTTTGCATCAGGAACCATGCCTCATTAGTAATATAGAAATTGTTATTTATATCTATAGCGCACAGATAAAAAATATATGCAAACATAAAAAATTGCAAACATGTCAGGGGAGATGAATTCTTCCACCTTGTGAAAGGGGACAGAAAGGATATAAAGAAAACCACCAAAGTTTCAGAGGCCCTGTTTGGCTAAGACACTGAGATCCCGTGTTTCTCCAAAAAAGGAGGTAATCTATTGGAATCTTTTGGGAGAGTTTAGATACCCAAAAGCCTTCTCTTTTAATTCAGGGGCGACCCAACTTGCTTAATGTAAAAACCACATAGAATAAACATCAGATGTTTGATAGTCATAAGACGGATGGATGGAAGGAAGGAAGGAAGGAAGGAAGGAAGGAAGGAAGGAAGGAAGGAAGGAAGGAAGGAAGGAAGGAAGGCCAAACTTGCTTAATGTAAAAGCTACATAGAATAAACGTCAGATGCTTGAGAGCCGTAAGACAGGAAGGAAGGAAGGAAGGAAGGAAGGAAGGAAGGAAGGAAGGAAGGAAGGAAGGAAGGAAGGAAGGAAGGAAGGAAGGAAGGCCAAACTTGCTTAATGTAAAAGCTACATAGAATAAACGTCAGATGCTTGAGAGCCGAAGGAAGGAACTTTAAACTTCTCCAAGCTGCTGGCTGGCTTGGTTGGAGAAGTGATTTAAAGAGAGAAATGCCTTCTCCAGGCTGGCTGACAGGGCAATATGGACTACAAGAGCCACACAATATGTGTGAAAGAGCCCCATGTGGCTCCCAAGGCGTTTGGCCACCCCTGTTCTAATAATTTCTATGACTATGAAGGAAAGCAGATCTGCAGAGCCTGGTGGGAGCAGAAATTCAAACATAGCCCACATGCCCGGCATCTGAATATTCAGGGAGGGAGGGAGGGGAGGGTTGAAGTTTTCAGCATCAACAATAGACTCCTATTGTGCTGAAATTCACAAATAAGCAGTATGGCAATAGGAGTAGGCTGTATGAAAGAACTAGGAAAGTATGCATGCTAGCGTACGTGAGCCTGGATATGTGTGTGTGTACGTGTGTGAACATGTATGTATGGGCCAGAAGGATGAGATACATAACGGTAGCTTACAGTACTACATCAGTGATGCAGGAGTTTTCTTCATGTGAGCAGATGCATATGTGCTGAACATGATGTGCAGTATATGAGAGTGGGTTTCCATGCATGGTGTGCATCATTAACAGGGAAGGATCCGGGTGTGCAATCCCCTTCCTTTCTCTATGTTTCAGGCTGGGTGTGATGATTCCTCAGAAGCACTTTCCCTGTATATTATTAAGTATTAAAAAGTGATCATGGTCTCCCTTTGCAAAATGTAATATTTTAGAGAGTCAAACTCAGCCTGGAGCTCAACTGGGTGTAGTGGTTAAGTGTGCGGAATCTTATCTGGGAGAACCGGGTTTGATTCCCCACTCCTCCACTTGCAGCTGCTGGAATGGTCTTGGGTCAACCATAGCTCTTGTAGGAGTTGTCCTTGAAGGGGCAGCTGCTGTGAGAGCTCTCTCAGCCCCACCCGCCTCCCAAGCTGTGTGTTGTGTGTGTGGGGGGAGGGGTTAAAGGTAAAGGAGATTGTGACCACTCTGAGACTGATATTCAGAGTGGAGGGTGGGGTATAAATCCAACATCTTCTTTTATCTGCCCCTCTCAGAGAGCTCTGCATGTATGCATGCACACACGGGAACCTCTTGCGTTGTACAGACTTGAAAAGCTCACTAATGTAATTTGTTGCACCGGTTTTTCTCAGTATGCAATGGCGTGCATATGCAAGAATTCCTGTATGTGTCAATATATCCTCCTTCACCCTGGATGCAGCAGGCAAAAACCGAATCACAATCTAATTAGTCAGTTCCAGCCTCTGAAGCGCGGTGCATTTTTATTGATGTTTCTTTATTCTTTGGCTCTGTCCCATTCTGTTCCCTGGGGGTATGAATCTACCAATCACTTGGGATGGTATGGAACGAATTATGCTAGGAATAGGAGCTCTGGTGGCATGAGCATCCTACCTGCCCTTGGACCCCACCAGAGTGTATTTTCATCCTAGCTTTCCTTTGCAGAGTTCAGAGTGGCATACATGGTTCCAGGACTTTTTTTGTAACAGGAACGCCTTTGCATATTAGGCCACACCCCACTTATGTAGCCAATCCTCCATAAACTTGCAAGGCTGTTAGTACAGGGGGATTGGCTACATGGCCTAATATGCAAAGGAGTTCCTGCTACAAAAAAAGCCCTCCATGATACTTACCGTGTGTACTGATTATGTTTTGTGTAGATCAGTTTTGAACACATGCATTCATGGTTGGGTTGGAGTGCTTTCTGCTACTCTAAAGCATTAAAGGCATAGAGCATTTTAGGTTCATAAATAACCCAATGAAAGAGTACAGGGGTTTTTTTTTTGCAGGGGGGCGTGTTTGGGGTTTTTTTATTGCAATTATAGGCATGCATTCCATTCACATGTGTGAAAATTGCAGCTATGACTGCATGCATAGAATGCTCAGATTTAGTTATTTTCAGGCTTCAGATTCATCAGGAGCTCACAGCAGCACAGCTCCTGAACCTTTCTGATGGTTCCCCCTCTTCCTCCCCACCTACCTTGTCCATTGAATAATAGGTGCAGCTGCATAACAATCTCTGGATTAGGAGAGCAAGCAGCCAGCCAGCCACCAGGGGCTTTGCCACACCCCCAGCAGCCCTCATTAACCCCTGGAGAAGCCCATTTGGTGTAGTGGTTAAGTGTGTGGACTCTTATCTGGGAGAACCGGGTTTGATTCCCCACTCCTCCACTTGCAACTGCTGGAATGGCCTTGGGACAGCCATAGCTATTGCAGAGGTTGACCTTGAAAGGACAGCTGCTGTAAGAGCTCTCTCAGTCCCATCTGCCTCACAGAGTGTCTGTTGTGTGTGTGTGTTGGGGGGGAGGTAAAGGAGATTGTGACTGCCCTGAGACTCTGAGATTCAGAGTATAGGGCAGAATATAAATCCAATATCATCATCATCTTCTTCTGTGATTTTGGGTGGCGGGTGGCTTGCTGGCCTTTTGGCTGCTGTGGGGGCAGAAGAGCCCCAGGTGAGTGAGGTCTGCTTGGGCTGGCTGGATCTGTAGCAAATTATAGTTGCTTTTGCACCTCTAGAATGGTGACAATTAAGAGTGTTGCTCCGTGCTTTTTTAGAGTCATATTTTTGCATTCAATATACAGCCCATTATACAGCCCGCTTGCTACTGTATAGGAAATCTAGCTCAGGGATGTCAAAGTCATTTTTTATGAGGGCTAGATCTGATATAAATGAGATCTCATTGGGCTGGACCATGTGCGTCATAAAATGTAATGCCAGGGAGTGAATTAAAGATTTTGAATTTCTCCTGTGTGATCGAGGGAACTGGGCAAATGAAGCTTTGGCTCTTTCTCTCCCTCCCCAGGGGATGAGGAGGGGGCAGAGCCACAGGGAAAAGAGACTTGGCTCAGTAGCTCCCCTGTGCGATTGAGAGAGGCTGGCAAAGCAAGGTCTCCCCAAGGGAAGATAGCCAATGGGAAAAACAGAAGCTTTGCTGTGTAACTCCTGTGCGATTGAGCAAGCCTGCCAAAGCAAGCTGAAGCACAGAAGGAAGCAAGAGAGAGGGGGAAAGAAGCAGACTTGCTCACGGGCCTGATAGGAACCCTCTGGGGGCCTGACCTAGCCCTCAGTCCCCATGTTTGACATCCCTGATCTAGCTCAACAGTTAATTCTAACACTGCCAGCCCTGAATGCTAGTGGTAGATATTGACCCCTGATCTCTGGCATCGAAGGTGGAAATCTTTGCCAAGAGCTTGATCCTATGGAAGAAGTTTGCAAAAGCTGTCCTAATAGATCTTTCCCCATCTTTCTGTCGGCAACATCCTGTTCGTCCCAGAAATCCTCGCTTTGGGCTGTGGAGCCTTTGAGAACAAGCATGTACCACAGTCCAACAGGCCCCAATGGAAGAATCAGTTTCAGCCCTTTCCCCCCTCTTCACTGCAGCTACTCTTGCTTTGGTTCACAAGGGTTCCTCAGTCCAGAGAGATAATTCTGGGGATGAGTGACATGTAGGGCTGCCAAATTCCTGGGCTGGGCAGGGGGGATCCTCCCCTGATGTCACTGGCATGATGACATCACTTGCAGTGATGTCATGGTGCCGGTGACATCACACGCTGGCCACTCTAGGAGCTTCTGGAAAAACTCTGTGGTTTTCCCAGATGCTTTCGCAATTTGAGAGGGAAAACTCTATGATACCTATTGTACCACATCAGAGGAGGATCCCTGAAAGCAGTCCCTTGCCAGAGGCTGCAGGGGACTTGGCAACCCTAAGTGACAGACTACTAGGAGAAGGGGAAGGGGGGGAAAGATTTATGGCACTTTTGTGCACTCTACAAGATCTAACCCCTTGGAATGCTGGGAGGTGAAACACATACCTTCCCACAGGGCACCAGTTCTCTTCCATACAAACAAAGGTTTATATGGTTACCATCTAACTTTTGGGTGTTTACAGGGCTTTTTTTCTTTTAAGCAGGAATGCACAGGAACGCAGTTCCAACTGGCTTAGTGTCATGGGGTGTGGCCTAATATGTAAATGAATTCTTGCTAGGCTTTTTCTACAGAAAGCCCTATGTAAAACAATGGTGACATCAGGAGGTGTTGCCTAATATGCAAATGAGTTCCTGCTGGGCTTTTTCTACCAAAAAACCTAACCACCTATGCATATTATTCTTACATAACGTACATTACTTAAGATGAAAGCAACGCTTTACAGACAGCATTAAGCATTAAGGTACATATGGTTTTCTGTTTGCGTATGTGTGTAAATTTAATGGGCGGTTGGTGCTGAAATCTGGAGACATTATCATGGACTGAACCCATTCATTTTTCTTCCTCAGAAGGGACAGAAGGAGGAGGCACCACATGTCGATGTGGGAACCACGCTCCAGCAATCTGTATGTGTGCATGTGGTTGTATGTTGTGAGAGGTTATGTGTGTGTGTGTGAGAGAGAGTTGCCTAGGGGGAGGGTATTGAGTGCACAGATGTTGTTTGACATTCCCATTGTGAGTGGATATCTTCTTTTTATTTATGTGCGTATGTCCTGAAGAACTGTGAATCAGTGTAGGCCTATAATGGTATACTGTATCTTTCTGTGTTTGTTTGCGTTGCGTGCCTCTGTATGTTGGTGTGAGATATACCTGTGAACTAGTTTGAGCTGTTATGTGGGTCTGCGGGTGTGTGTCTATTATACGTATGTATGTGCACACAAGATTAAAGACTGTGTATGTTTGTGTGTCTACTTTCTGATGTGTGTCAAGCGGGTGTGTCTTCATACATGTATGCCTGTGTTGGTGCGTCTGTCTGTTTTAGCACTGAAGTGTGCAGTTGTATCATACTGCAAGGGACACTTCACTCATAAACACAAGGCACCATTTTATCAAGGTTTCACATACCTTCCTAATATCCCATTGGGAAAAATGGTGAAGGAGCATCACTGCAGGGGGGGAAGGAAGCAGAAAGGACCCCAGAAAGCTGGAGGCCACCAATGTATAGGTTTATATTGTCAAAGGCTAGTGGACAAAGAAGATCATGCCCATTCAACCACTGGCCATCCCTGCAGTGGTTTATAGAAACCAATAGGTAGCCCGTTTAGTGATTCATCATTCACGGTTATTAATGAGTTTATCATCATTAAATACGACAAAATGCAACGATACGACTGTTGTGTTTTATGCATGCTGTGTTATCTACTGGCAATATGGGGTGGGATTGCAGGAGCAGGTCCTCAAGACCTTTCTATTTGCCCGGGACTCTGGTTCTCTCTCTGCCGTCCTGAGCGATGCATCTCATGGATACAGAGACTGTGGCTTTGCGAGACCGAGGCTGGAGGTGGAGAGCTCTTGCTGAAAAGGCTCTGTACCAAGCAACTCAAAAGCGTTCCTGCGTGCATGTTAGCTCATCAGTTATATCCCGCTTTGTGCAACAGGATTTTCTTCCAAGTCCGTGCGCTTTAGATTGCTGCTCTGTAGTGTGAGGAGGCAAGGGGAGAGCTCCGGCACTTTTTGGATCTCAAGATGAGACTTCCGGGGGGCAGCGAACCTGTCTGGCTGGGTGTGCTCCAAAGCCTTGGAACGAGCATTTAGAGAATGCTCGAAAAGGAGCTTGGCACTGCATGTCTCCCCTCTTGCTGCTGCTCCTGCTGCATCCTCCCCATGCATGGACCTCCTGAGACACAGCTTCTTACCTTCACTTGCTAATCTATTGGCAGCTTCTCCAATTTAGTAAAGGAAATGTCTCATTTGCCCAATAATGGGCCAGTTCGGTTCAGCCCTAATACTTGCATGCATGCAACACACAAGCCCAACGATGCCACATCCATGCTTGTTTGTGCATACGTACTTGTTCAACTGCGCTGTAAATATGTTGAAGCTTAATGTTTATGTGTATATGTACATGCATACAGATGCCGTGTGTTTCAAGCGATACGGTGGGTGGTGGGAGATGGGCAGTGTAAAAGGCATCGTGGCATCTTAGTGAATGTGCCCCTTTCTTCATATTGGTTTCTCTGTTGCTTGGGGCTTGTTGCTGTGTTCCCAGTTAAATGTGGGGGTGCGGATGCTGGATATTTATCTGTTGATCTTGTGAGCTTGATTCTCTCATGACCCTGCAGAAGGTGTGATTTTTTTAAAGATCAGAGGGAGGGAACAAATTTCTTTGGCTGTATTCATGGAAATGCAAGTGTTAAGTCTTATATCAGGAGGAATATCCAAGAAAGGGACTACTTGAGCACATGGTTTAGTGCCCACCATGTTTACACTTCTGTATTTTCTGTTATTCCTTCACCAAAATTGCTGCCTTCCTATGCATTTTAGCTAACTATTCCAAATTACTTTAGAGCTTTCTTATTAACTCAATGGAAGGTGCAGCCCATTCCTGTTATGAAGGGAAGATTAAGAAGGATTCCTCATTCTCAGACCACCTTTGTGATTGTCCTCAGGAGAAAATTGGTACTTTGATAATATTTTGTTGGAGTGTCCTCTTTATTTTGTTGGAGTGTCCTCTTAGAGATAGGGTTTTAACACAGCACCTAGATGAGTTCTAATCTTTTTCTCACCACAAGCTAGTCTCTCTCCTTTTATCTGGCAGATTTCCAAACCTTAACCTTGCTGTTGTGAGATTTTTCCATTGGTTTAGTGTTGTATCCAGATAACGTTACTGATGGGTTTTTGACTGTTCAAGACTTTCATTCAAGGAGCTTTAGTCAGATGAACGGAAATGAAAATGCAGGGTTATAGAGAACCAAGCTCAAGTGTGTGGTTTTCAATGGTCCCAGTTGCATGCTGTATGTACTGGTGTGTGTTCTTGTGTTTCTGACAGGGCACAGATGGACTGAACCCCTTTGTTTTCCTTTCCCAGGAGGGAGAGGAGAAGGCGCCACCACATGTCTGTATGGGAACAGAGGACCAGCCAGCTCCGGCGGCACATGCAGATGTCCAGCCAGGAAGGCATCAACAAGGAGGAACCTCCTTTGCTCAATCCTCATGCTAGCATTTTCCGGAGAAGGAAGTTGCTAGAGAACTCTGGCCTTGAAAAGAATGAGGAGGAACAAGGAGACAAAGTGGAGAGGACTCAGGGAGAAGGCTCAGAACAGCAAGCCCTGGGCTCCAATCCGTGCCCAAGCATCAGGGAAGACCAGAGGACGCCATCTCCCCGAGCCAAGAGAGAATGGGAACAGTGGCATCACAAATCGTTCCACGGTAATTGCGGTCTCACTGACCAGGAGGGCGGAGGAAGCGTGGCCTTCGAGGAAAAGGCCCGGCTCCGGCACAGTCAGAGGCGCAGTCGACACCGAAGGGTGAGGACGGAAGCCAAGGAGAACAGGTCAGCCAGCCAAGAGACGGGCCCCGAAGAGGTGAGTCCAGCAGAGGGAGAGCAAAAGAAGAACGAAGAGGAAAAGCAAGCCTTGATCGAAGAGGGGCAAGTGGCTACCGAGGAGCTGAAAAGGTAAGAAGAATGATGCTTCTGTCTGTTGTCTCTCTGCATTCTTCCCTGTGAAGGAGATATAGCTGCACACAGGCCACTGATGGACCAGCTACCGTATGATTTGTGATGACCAAATGCTGACCAGCTTTTGAATTTGGTTGCTTTTGTAACATTGTCGCCTTGCCGTGCAGTCCGATGCAGTCATTGCACTGCCGGTGGTCCGATGCAGTCATTGCACTGCCGGTGGAGTAAGCCTGTACAGGATTGCACCATTAGTTTCCAGACCTATGCCCCTGAATATAAGCTTCATCAAATATATTATTATCATTATTATCATTATTATTGTTGTTATTATTATCATTATTATTGTTGTTGTTGTTGTTGTTGTTGTTATTATTATTATTATTTACATTTGATGAATCGCCTTATCCCAGATAGCGCCAGGATCAGGGCAATGCACAACATTAAAAAATACATATATAAAAAATCAATTACATTAAAAAATTACAATCCCTGATGGCATCTTTAAAGTAGGGTTTCCTTCTGCATAAACGTGCATAACGTTAGACTATATGCCAGGGGTGGCCAATCTTGTTTAACATAAGAGTCACCAGGCCTCAGGTTCAGTGGGAACTCACAGGAGCACAGCTCCTGAACCTTTCTGAGAGTTTCATCTCCTCCTTCTGAGAGTTCCACCCCCTTGTCCATTGACTAGTATTGCATCTGCATAATAATCCCTGGATGAGCTCCACCACCTATTTTTCTACAAAATGACCCCTGAGAGCCACATAGAATAAACAGCAGATGTTTGAGAACCGCAAGACATGAACATCAGATTTTTGGAAGGGAGGGAGGGAGGGAGGGAGGGAGGAAGGAAGGAAGGAAGGAAGGAAGGAAGGAAGGAAGGAAGGAAGGAAGGAAGGAAATAGATGGGGAGGAAGAGGAGGAAAGAAAGCAACTTTTAAGTGCATTCTCCAAGCTTTCAGCTGGCTTAGCTTCTCCAAGCTGGCAAATGGGGTGGTGGGGGCTTCAAGAGCCACACAGTATATACGAAAGACCCATATGTGGCTCCCAAGCCACAGTTTGGCCACCCCAGCTGTATGCTATGGTACTGTAATAAACTGGTAATTCCTTGTTAAATGACCAACAATAGCACCTTTACTCATTTAGATAATCTTAAGACACTGGTGTTCAGTCATGGTTCAGGGGGACCCTCTGGTTGAGCATACTGCTCCACTTCCTAGGTTGCAAGCTTTTATAAAGCTGTCATATTTTCAGTGCTTTTAGGAAGCATCTATGACTTGTGTGCTTGCACAGAAAGAAAAGGTGTCATGTCCCCTGACCATCTTCACATAAACACTGAAAAAAAGACAATGGGATGAGCTCCCCCCAGTGGCGAAGACTATTTCTTTTTAGCATAGGCAAGGCTTCTCTTCATCCTGTCATGTGACTGATGTCCCACAAATGTGGTGTGATGTTGCTTCCTGTCCTGTGCTTTCATCTCCTTTGATTTCCTGCTGCCACATGGGGGGGCTGAAGGTTGGTCCCAAGTCAGGAAGGGCTGAAGACCGCTGATCTAGAAGAAATAACAGTTATTGTTTGACTAACGTAATGGCTGAATTGGTGTTTTAAGCAGGGGTGAAATTCTAGCAGGAGCTCCTTTGAATATTAGACCACACACCCCTGATGTAGCCAATCCCCCAAGAGCTTACAAGGCTCTTTTTTGTAAGCTCTTGGAGGATTGGCTACATCAGGGGTGTGTGGCCTAATAAGCAAAGGAGCTGCTGCTAGAATTCCATCCCTGGTTTTAAGTATCAAGAAACTAGAAAATGTTCTGGGAGACATGTCCTTGAGAAATGCAATTTAGCGAGGAAACTTGGACCAAGGAGCATCTGAGCTGTCTCCTGACTTTTGGGTTGGGGAAGGCGGAGCTTTGGTCTGTATATAAAGACCCTGTTGACACGGCTTCTTGATCAAGGGCGTGTCAGATGCAGCTGGATAAAATAGTTTGCCTTTCTGGTCCAATTTAAAAAGGAAGGGGCTCAGAATGTCTTCACATACTAGAAGTAAAGCTCAGCATAGTCTTATCAGTCACCCAGGAAATCAAGTGGTTTATTGCCAAGAGCATTTTCTAAGGTTACAGTTGCACTGGAAGACATACTGTCTTCTTGGGACAGCTGTAAGAAACTGAATTACTTCTGGTGCCTGGAAGGCTTCCCAGGGAAGGCTTACTAACATTTATAAAGAGCTCCAGAAGGGATAAATATTCATCCCAAAGTTCGGTCATGTATGGGGGGAAATAAAGAGCCGTTTAATCAGAGATTCAGCCCTCAGTGACCTGGTGCTTCCTAGTTCCCTGTTAGAGAATCAACACTGGTACGTTATTTTTCCCCACTTGCAGAATGTTGGTAAGAATATAACTTGGCCCCCTTTCAAACAGCCTTTGTAATCCAATTTAGCTGCCAGTTGCCAACAGATTCCTTGTGTCATTTCAGACACAACTATTTCAGCTCCTGGCTAGTAATGGATTTTTTTGACCTTTTCTTACCATTTCATGTCTGCAAAGTACGGTCGAGCCATTTTTGTTTTAACTCCTTTCTTCCATTTCCAGGTGTTCTTTGTGCTTCTGAATTGCTGTAGTGTAGCATTTAAAATGTCTGCAGAACTTCTGAAAGTGCCACTTTTGTACCTCCCTTTTTGCAGTGCATTCTATTTTACTTTCTTTTTTGAACTTCCTGAATTTTGTGAGATACTGCTAGATCGATACAGCATTGGATGCTACATTGCCAGCTTTCATACAGCAGCCGCAAGCATTGAATTGCTATATCGGTGTAGCGGACAGTATAACGCAAAAGTTAGAACGTTTTTAAAAATCCAAAATAGAATGTGCTGCAAAAAAATGGGGGGGGGGAGCAGCACAGTTTGAAATAAGCAGAGCTTTTCTAATACAATTTATATACAGATTTAAATATGCTGTCTGAAACTTCGAGCCAGGAATCCAGCTAGTAACAGATAACCAGTTTAATACAATGATGTAAAAGGGACCTTATGTTCCTATAAATCTTTGTCTTGTGCAAGACTCTTTGTTCTTTTGCATATTATGCTTGTCTTTGAGAGAAGGTGAACTAATTGCTACAGAATATAATTCCATTCTATGGAGTTTTTTGTGTTACACTTTTTTCTAATCCAGGTAGGGGGGTTGTTTTCATTTTGGCCTTGAAAGCTTGCTGGCTTCTCAGATCCACAGCTCTTAGTCTGAGCATGCTTTGTGTTAAAACAGCCAATGATTCTTTAATGCCTGGAGAAGGATGGATGTGTATCTGTTGCTGTGATCAACACAGAACTGAAGGACGTTTCGGAGAAAAGCACAGCTCACCCTTTCTGTGTTGAAAACTGGCATTGTTACGGGGAGGGGAATTACTTCTGAAATTCACTTCGATACAGCCATTGCTTTCTTTTTTTCTCTTTTAAAAGAGGGGTTTCTCTTTGTAGGGAAATCAGTTCACCCTTTTGTAACTGCAGGACTTGCATTTGTTTTATGATACACACCACAGGGTGGTACTTTAGCAAAAAGATGAGAAGGTTTGGGAAGACATTGCCTACCTCTAAGCATTTATGGAGTGAAATTCTACAGTCCCTATTTTTCTTCAACTTTATCTCTGATCAAAACACACTCCAAATTCCTAAAAAGCAGAAAGAGAATAGTTGGATTTCAGGCAGAACCAGATCGACATGTTTTTTGAGGGGGGCAAAATTAAAAAATGATGCCCCCTTATGGGCCATTCTGTCTTATGGTCCCATAGAATACAGTGCATACCCAATTTGGCGCCCCCCCTTCATCAGCACCTGGGGCACGTACCCCCCTGTACCCCCCCCCTAGATCCGGCCCTGATTTCAGGGAGAAATTGCTTAAAGGAATTGCCAGGTCCGACTCAGGAAGTATCTGGGGACTTTGGGGGTGGAGCCAGGAGCAAGGGTGTGACAAGCACGAATGAACTCCAAAGGGAGTTCTGGCCATCACATTTAAAGGGACTGCACTCTTTTAAAATGCCTTCCCTTTGCTGGAAATAATGGAGGATAGGGGCATCTTCTTTGGGGGCTCATAGAATTGAACTCCTGTCCTGGCTCAATCTTTTTGAAAGTTGGAGGGCTGGATTTAGGAGAGGCACCACATGATTTTGAGGCCTCTGCCTCAAAAAAACCCAGCTCCCCCAGAGCCCCAGATAACCCATGGATCAGTTCTTCATTGTACCCTATGGGAACTGGAATAATGCCCAGTGGACATCCTCCCACCCTGCTTTCTGATAACCCTGAAGCAGGAGACGGCCTCCAAACCAGGGGATCCTCTGCCCCCAACTCAGGGCTCTTAAAGACACAGTACAAAAAAGGCCCAGTGTACAATATTTTCTTATATAGTCCTTAGACTCATAAACAAGGTGCTGTCTTCAATAATGTAGAGATGAATCGAAGGAGAAGAATATGTCTGGTCAATAACTTGATAAGGAGACCAGTTTTGGCAATGCCTTCCTCAGTCATAAATCTTTACGCAAATTAATGTGTGCCGCTTCTCCTACCAATAATATAGACGATCATTTCCTGATTGGGACCCCAGTCTTTCTCTGTTCTCAGACTAAGCTTCCCACAGTATTTCACAGCTGGTTACATTCCAGGGAGTAAGTAACAGAGTAAGATATTGTACATTGGGCCTTTTTTTGTACTGTGTCTTTAAGAATTGTATTTTTGTGTTTAGAATAGAGTATTGTGTGTGCTACTCAGATTTTTTGTATTTTTGCCACATTCTTACCGAGTATCCTCTTTGTGTACTAAACCCAACTGGGGACTGACAACCTAAGAAGAAACAAGAGAATTTCTCTTAAACACACTGTTGAAAACTCGTGCTTTTATACTTAGCCAGAATGTTGGTCTGTTGAGGTCAGCGTTGTCTGCTGGGAGGGCTGCAGTCCTGCAGATCATCTGCTACTTGATCCTTTTAACTGGGGATCCAAAGACTGAAACTAGAGGACCTTCTGTGCACGCAAGGCTGGTGCTGTACCACTAAGCAGCAGTCCCTCCCCAGAGGAGGTTGCAGTACCTGTTGGTTATGTATTGGGTTTCTAATGTAGATTTTTCCATTAGCTAAAATCTTTGGCTGGACTTTACTATTTGGGAATGAAGCACAGAATTCTAGAAGGAGGCGGAGAGCCAGTTTGGTGTAGTGGTTAAGTGCACAGGCTCTTCTCTGGGAGAACCGGGTTTGATTCCTTACTCCTCCACATGTACCTGCTGATATGACCTCGAGTTAGTCACAAGTTCTCTCAGAGCTGTTCCCCTAAAGAGCCATTCCTGTCAGAGCTCTCTCAGCCCCACTTACCTCACAGTTTGCGAAAAACTGTGTCTATTGTGGGGAGGGAAATAGAAAGGAGATCGTAAGCTGCTCTGAGACTCCTTTGGGTAGTGAACAGCGGGATATAATCCAATCCGTTCTCTTCTTCTGCACATTCCTCAGCTGTGCTGAAAGTGATTTCATTATTCATAGCTTGTATTTCTGTCCAACAACAATCCTCCAGACAATTCACAGTGTAAAACCATAAACACCATATTTTAAAACTGCCACAAAATTACATTTATTCCCGATCTCATTAAATGCGAGATCAGAGGGTGTGTGAACTGCAAACAAAAGACTCTAGTCAGTAGGAAAATGCATTATGGATGCAGAAAATTGTTGAAATGTAGAATAAAACTGCTTCCTCTGTAACCCCCCCCCAAGCCAACATTTTACAAGCTTTTGAAAGGCAGCACAGCGCGAGTTCAGCATGGTGCATTATTATGGGGCTGATGGACTCTGGCCAGTTGATGGGAGCCGTGCTTAGCTAGGAGGAGGAGGAGATGAAGAAGAAGACGACAACGATGATGACGACAACTATGATATTGGATTTCTACCCCACCCTTCACTGTGAATCTCAGAGTCTCAGACCGGTCTATAATCTCCTTTACCTTCCTCCCACATAACAGACAACCTGTGAGGTAGGTGGGGCTGAGAGAACTCTCACAAAAGCTTCCCTTTCAAGGACAGCTCTGCGAGAGCTATGGCTGCCCCAAGGCCATTCCAGCAACTGCAAATGGAGGAGTGGGGAATCAAACCCGGTTCTCCCAGATAAGAGTCTGCACGCTTAACCACTACACCAAACTGGCTTTGGCGATGATCAAGAGCAACAGCTGAAAAGTTCTTTTGCTGTAGGATTGCAAGGTCTAGGCGCATCTCAGTGAAGGGGCCCAGGATGACCAGTGGGGTGGAAACAAGGCTTTGTTGTTGGCCTGCAAAACTGAACCTCAAAGTTCACCTTGGACTTCAGAACCAGTTCCCATTTGCACTCACACTCCCCACTGGGTTTCTGAGTAGGGTGAACTGACACAACCGGTTTCTGACTCTTTTTTCATTCTGTGCATTTTCGTTTGTGCTGGTTTTCCATCTGCCTCATTGCTGTTTCAATTCTTAGGTTGTTTCTGTTGCAGCATATTTATATGCACGGGCTATTTTTACACCACTTTACCCAATTTATATGCAATCGATGCACAGGTGACAGGGGAGGGGAAACGCATACCTTTTTTTCTAGGGAATATTTGGCCCGAGGAAAAGGAGACGGTGTGAAAATATTCACAGGATTGTTTTTCGCAAACTGAAATTGAGATGGGGATATCTGCATCGAACCAGCAAGCCTGTGAAATTTTGTCTTATCCAGTGTCTGAGCTCCTTCTTGCTTAACAAGCCCCACAGAGGTAGAAAGAAATGGTGGTGGTACAGAAGTTGCTTCACGCTGCTCTCCGCAGGTTTGCAAGGTTTTGGGGTTTGATTTAATGTTTCAGTGTTTTAACCTCCTTCTCAGGGTTTCTTAAGAAAAACACTAAATCCCAGGGTAAATGATCAGAAACAAATAGGGTTGCCAGGTCCCCCCAGGCCACCAATCCGGGATGGGATGTAGGGTTGCCAGATTCAGGTTGGGGAACTCCTTGAGATTTGGGGATGGAGCCTGAAAGGACAGGGACCTCAGCAGGGTGCAGTGCCTAGAATCCACCCTCTAGAACATCAGTTTTCTCCATGGGAAGTGATCTCTGTAGTCAGGAGATGAGCTGCAATTCTGCGGGATCCCCAGGTCCACCTGAAAGCTGGCCTCCCCAGAACCAAGAGCTGCCTTCTGTTTGGCTTGGTGGAAGCTTTCTTATTAGTTATGCTTCTCTCCCTCAAAACAACAAGGGCCCACTGGGCTACACTTAGGGTGGCCAACTCTTGGAAGGCCCAAATATGAGCTAGGGGACTGGCCCCATCCATTGGTGGAGTTTAGTTCTGGACCCACCCATCTGGGACAAGAAGTGGAACTCATTGTAGACAAGGGATGGAGTCCAGCTCTGGACCAACCCACCTGGGATGAGGGGTGGAGCTCATTGTAAATAAAGGAACAAAAATATGTAACCTTTCATTGAAATCTTCCTCCGTTCCTGAGGAGTGGAAGGTAGCAAATGTCACCCCCATCTTTAAAACAGGTTCCAGAGGAGATCCGGGAAATTACAGGCCAGTCAGTCTGATTTCATTACTGGGAAGCTTGGTAGAAACTGTTATCAAGGACAGAATGTGTAGGCACATTGATGAACACAAGTTATTGAGGAAGATTCAGCATGGGTTCTGCAAGGGAAGATCTTGCCTCACTAACCTGTTACAGTTCTTTGAGGGGGTGAACAAACATGTGGACAAAGGGGACCCAATAGATGTTGTTTACTTGACTTCCAGAAAGCTTTTGATAAAGTTCTTCTTCAAAGGCTCCTTAGTAAGCTCGAGTCATGGAGTAAAAGGACAGGTCCTCTTGTGGATCAAAAACTGGCTAATTAATAGGAAGCAGAGAGTGAGTATAAATGGGCAGTCTTCGCAGTGGTGGACGGTAAGCAGTGGAGTGCCGCAGGGCTCAGTACTGGGTCCCATGCTCTTTAACTTGTTCATTAATGATTTGGAGTTGGGAGTGAGCAGTGAAGTGGCCAAGTTTGCAGATGACACTAAATTGTTCAGGTTGGTGAGAACCAGAGAAGATTGTGAAGCACTCCAAAGGAATTTGTTGAGGCTGGGTGAATGGGCGTCAATGTGGCAGATGAGGTTCAATGTGGCCAAGTGCAAAGTAATGCACATTGGGGCCAAAAATCCCAGCTACAAATACAAGTTGATTGGTTGTGAACTGGCAGAGACTGATCTTGGGGTCGTGGTAGATAACTCACTGAAAATGTCAAGACTGTGTGCGATTGCAATAAAAAAAAGGCCAACGCCATGCTGGGAATTATTAGGAAGGGAATTGAAAACAAATCAGCCGGTATCATAATGCCCCTGTATAAATTGATAGTGCAGTCTCCTTTCGAACAGTGTGTACAATTCTGGTCACCGCACCTCAAAAAGAATATTATAGCACTGGAAAAAGTACAGAAAAGGGTAACTGGAATGATTAAAGGTTTGAAACACTTTCCCTATGAAGAAAGGTTAAAACGCTTGGGGCTCTTTAGCTTGGAGAAACGTCGACTGCGGGGTGACATGATAGAGGTTTACAAGATTATGCATGGAATGGAGAAAGTAGAGAAAGAAGTACTTTTCTCCCTTTCTCACAATACAAGAACTCATGGGCATTCAATGAAATTGCTGAGCAGTCAGGTTGAAACAGATAAAAGGAAGTACTTCTTCACCCAAAGGGTAATTAACATGTGGAATTCACTGCCACAGGAGGTGGTGGTGGCTACAAGCATAGCCAGCTTCAAAAGGGGATTGGATAAAAATATGGAGCAGTGGTCCATCAGTGGCTATTAGCCACAGTATATATGTATTTTGGCCACTGTGTGACACAGAGTGTTGGACTGGATGGGCCATTGGCCTGATCCAACATGGCTTTTCTTATGTTCTTAAGTGGGAACCTCCTGTGCCCAGGACAGAGCTGGAGGGTGGAAAGACAGAGCAACAGAGTCAAAGGGCAGAGTGAATGCAAAATAATGGTACTACCCCAAACTGGCTCTCCGTGTCCTAGGATTCTGTGCTTCACTCCCAAATAGTAAGTCCAGTCCAAGATTGTAGCTAATGGACAAATCTGCATTAGAAACCTAATACATAATCAACAGGTACTGCACCCTCCTAAGCAGAGTTAACACCTTGAGCTCTGGACTTGGAAGGATGTAAATCTGGGTCAGATTGCTCTGTAATTCACAGCTATCTGCCTCTCTCTACCCTCTCTCTCTCATCCTCTGAGGAGAGAGAGGGAAGCAAAAAAAGATAACCAGTTCAGAAGCTTTCCACTTAAGCTGGAGGAAGGGTTCATTCTTTGCTGACTGGAGTGTTTGGGGCCAATGGCTACATAAGCAAAGTGCTTTGAAAGCACTATTTAAAATGCTAATAATTATTATTGTTCTGAGTCCCCTGAATTTTTGCTTGTGCTCTCAGGCTCCCTTCCCTGATCTCTTTCTTTCTCTCTGTGTGACTTTCCTGATCTCCTTCCTTTATCCATGTAGCACTAACGAAGCCCCAGCAAATGATACACAGATTGCTGTGCCTCCCCAAGAACTGAACCCTGCCGAAGCCCACTTAGAGTCATTCAAAAGCAAGGATGCCAGTCCAACAGAGCAAGGTGGCAGCAGCCTGGACACAAGCGAGCAAGCCCTCTTGGACGACCTGCCGATGGATACATGCCGGACAATCAGCAGGAGCGAACCCGATCTCTCGTCCGTCACCACCAACATGGAGAAAGTCACAGAGAGCACCACCATCATGATTGATGTCCAAGACTCTGCTGTGGTACAGAGTGAGGACCTCTCTCTCTTCTCCTGTTTGCTTGACAATGAAATCTTAGCAGGTTAAGGGATCTTGAGATGTGCTGGACTTGTTGGTGGGAGAACCTCATATCAGAGTAAAAGTAGCTTAAATGTCTTATCAGTGTTGTCTCACTCAGGAGGCTCAAAGCAGAAAATAGGAGGTACCACTTTGACCACTTCCTTACTGGCACTTGGTACCAACTCATGCCAGCTTTCTTTGACCTCTGCCTCCTGTCGCTGTTGCTAGGACATGGAGGAAGGTGTCTCATAAGTGTGGTGTACTCAGGCATGAACACTGTTTCCTTTCTTTGCCCTTAACAGCTTGCTAATTGATAGATTGATGTGTAAATGCAACATCTTTGAACAGCAGTGTAGTTTAACAGGGAGAGGATAAGATGTGAAAGTTCTCTTGGTGGCATTGTATCTGGAATGGCCCACTTCTCTTGGTGACATTGTACCTGGAATGGAACAAGTTTCCTCGGGAGGTGGTGGGCTCACCTTCCTTGGAGGTTTTTAAACAGAGGCTAGATGGCCATCTGACAGCAATGTGAATTTAGGGGGAGGTATTTGTGAGTTTCCTGTATTGTGAAGGGGTTGGACTAGATGACCCAGGAGGTACTTTCCAACTCTATGATTCTATGAATTCATGCATGCAAGTCATCAAGTAATAAACCACTATGGATGCATACAACAGCTGTACCGGCTTTCAGGCTCTGAGAATCAGGTGCCAAAAGTCAGGAGTCCAAGATTAGGGGTCTAGAAGTCAGGCAAGGCAGAGTCGTTCAATCCAGGGTTCAAGGTCCAGAGGTCAGGTAAGGCCGTGTAATGGTTTTTTAGGCTGGTTTTATAGCCCTACGCTTAAGGGTCATGCTTGCAACCAGTTACTCAGAAGCAATCCTGCAACTACTCATCTTAATTCTTCATTATCAGCAAGCAGCTGGTGTCAGGCCAGGAAGCGTGCACTTTGCCATCTTGTCTGTTGCTTTGTTCTCAGCCTTTGTCTGCAGTACTCTAAGGGTGTAGGTGATATTGGGAAGGACCAGCTGAGGTTCACTTGCTGAATCAGAGCTGGAGGGTGCTTGTAGCTCTGCACCAGCTGCTGGTTGCCAATCCTGACAAGCCTGCAGCTCCTCTTCTTGTTGGTTAGCTTCTGTTAAACTCAAGGCTGGCCACACAAGGCTCCTCTTCTCCTGAGCCTGTTGTGGGGAGGGCAGGATATAAATTGAAAAATCATCCATTTTCAGTGGGTTCAGGGCTGGTTACACAAAGCTCTTCTTCCCCTGAGGAGTACCCAGCAGTGCTTCTCTCAGGCTGACCCATGACACTGATCTCTGTTGCCTGGAGATCAGTTGTAATAGGGGGAGATCTCCAGCCTCCAGCTGGTGGCTGGCAACCCTATCAAGCCAGTGCTTATGCCTTGGTTGGGAAACCCAAACTGGGAACCTTCTGCTGAGGACAGAACAGGCTACCATTGAGGCTGAGGCCTGGACTCTTTGTCTCCCCCCTCCCAATGCCCCTGGGGAGAAGCAGGGAGCCATTTCTACTGGAATAAATGTAGAGGCAAAGCCCCCTGCACAGTTGTCCTAATGAATAGCAGCTGCTTTTACTTCTAAAACAAGTCTACAAAGAGATACAGTCCAGTTGTTTAAGTATCTCATCTGATTTGGCTTTCAGATGGAGTGGCTGCTGGGCTAGGGATGCCAGCCTGTCAGTGGAAACCTGGAGATCTCTTGCTATCACAGTTGACTTCCAGATTATCAAGATCAGTTCCCTGGGAGAAAATAGTGGCTTTGGAGGGTGGATTCTGTGGCATACCCTTAAGGGGTCCCTCCGGTCCCCAAACCTTGCCTCCCCCCCCCCCCCCCCGCAATCTCCTGGTATTTCCAAACCCAGAGCTGGCAATCCTATGCTGGGCACAGGAGACCTAGTCCAGTAAAACTGTTCTTATGAATTCAGACCCGCTTGCTTTCTCCTCTTAGTCACTTTCCAAAGCCTTGAGAAAGTATTTTTCCTCTGCCTCAAGGTGAAACATTTTAAATGTGGGTATTAGTGAAGCAGCACCACTGAAAATGCCTTGTTAAAGCCTCCTTTTGTCTCTTGGCTTGACAGCTCCCCTCTCTCTCTTTTCTTTTCATCTCTTCCTAATCACCTTCTAACAAACTGCAGAACCAGGAGGTGAGAATGTAAAACAGCAGTTGCTGCTTCCACACACACACTTTCTCTGGTATTCCCAAGCAGCCAGTGCATTGGTGTTGGGTTTGCATTGCGCAAAGGCATGCTAGACAGGGCTCTGTTTAGGCTGTTGTGCTCTGGAAGGGCATAAAAAGTCATACCAGGCACAGAATTCAGCTGTCTGCAAATGTCAGTTTTCAGTTTTGACAAAATGCTTTATGTGTTTTGAGGATGAATACGGACAATCGTTGATCATTTGTTTGTTTTCTATAAACTGGGCATTAGTACTACCCCAGTGAGTAAAATGTTTCCTACTCTTCTCTACTGGATCAGAAATCTAGGGGACCAGGGAAAAGGGAGTAAGATCCTCCTCCTGATGCAGGACGATGTAAACAACCAGCTGACTGGGTTGTTCTATGCACGTGGGAGAATTCAACCAAAGGGCAGCACCTAATCAAGTCTTGGAAACCAGAAGCACTGCTGAATAGGGAGGGGCACGAACTTGAAAAATTGTAATTCATTTCATTTTGTGGTTCAATCCCCGATTCGGTAGTTCATTTAATTTCTTTTTAAAAAAAATCAGAACAAATAGTGGTTCGTTGATTCATTTGGTTAAGAAAGGCATGGAACGGCCCCTGCAAGGGCTAGAAATCGCAAGCACTCTATGACATGCCCAGCACGATGACATCACCCAGAAGTGATGTTATGCTGGGCAAGTCACTGGGGGGACACTCTATCACTTTGGGGGAAACTCTATGAGAACCACAGAGATTTTCCCCAAGTGATAGAGGGCGATTTTCCCCAGCGATGTGCCCGACATGATAATGTCGCTTCTGGGTGACATCATTGTTCTGGGCATGTTACACCGTAGAGACCTGCCAATCAAGCATTGCCTGGAAATCAGTTGCCTTGGCACCAGCCTGTCTGCTAAAAATGAACCAATAATGACACAAATGAACCACCTCAAAAAACAAGCAGTTTCATTTTTATTTTGTGCACAGTGCAATTTGCTCAACCAATTCGTAATGAACCACGAGTCCACCATTTTTAACATGAATCCTGATTCTACTACTGAATAAGATTCTCTTTGGTCAGGAGGCAGCATTTCAATAGCATGGTTTGTTGTTCTTTCCCAGATCCTGAATAAATTATGCCTATCTTTTCTGCAGAAGTTATCTTTTCTTAGTGCAGAAATTGCATGGCTTGAGTTCAGAATGGTCATGCTTTTATTATTTTTTTTCATAGCATTAGCGCAGCCATGTGTTAACTTGACCTGGCTGCATGCAAGTGAAGTAGAAGCTGCCTTAAGATTAGGCTTGTTGCTTTTAAGAAAGGAAAGGATGTTTTTGATTGACATTGAAATCCACAGGAAACTAGGAACTAGGAAAAGCGAGGCAGGCATTCTAACTAGCTGTCTCACAAGGGCCAAAATACACAATATGTGTGATGCAGGTCGAATCACAGGTGCCTGACCCAACTTGTATAATGGGGGCAGGGCTTTTTTTATAGCAGGAACTCCTTTGCATATTAGGCCACACATCCCTGATGTAGCCAATCCTCCAAGAGCTTACAGGGCCTACTGTAAGCTCTTGGAGGATTGGTTACATCAGGGGTGTGTGGCCTAATATGCAAAGGAGTTCTTGCTACAAAAAAGGCCCTGAATGGGGGGAATTCATCTTCAAAGCCTTCAGTTGCTGTCCTTGGCTGAGGAGGGGGGGGGCGGTAAGAGAGAATGAGTATGTGTTGCCCTCTTGGAGGTCGGAGAGAGAGGGAGGAAAGAAGGGACAGTTGGAAAAAAGGAACTTCCTAAGATTAGCAGTCTAGGTAACAAAGGGAGAGCAGCAGATCAGACAAGAGGAAAGCAGACAGAAGGATTTGATATGTCCACCTTACTAGTTCTACTGCCTACAATACTGGGGCCCTTGCTGTGAAGAAACGCCTCATTGTCCTTCACTTCCAACACCATGATATTAGGCTTTGCAGCTGTTCAGAATATAGCATTTGCTGTCGAGTTTTTACAAAGACTGTAATTAGGGGTGTGACCGCGTATTAAGGAAAAGGAAACTTCAGTCCCCTGCCATGTCTGTACAGTTCTCCCATAATGACTTCAGGCATGAGACCTTATTGGGCAACTGGAGAAAAAAATTAACCCATCATCTTCCATTGTCCTTCAGTCTCATAGCCATAGTGCCAATATTACAGAGAAATGGCCTTGAATTGCCATGTTTACCCATCACAGCTGGTCCCACCCACAAAATTGGGCTGTTTTATTCCTACTGGTATGGCCAAACTGGAAACTAAGGAGTGCGTTATTCTAGGATTTTTCTCTGATCTGATTCCCACCTTCTGCCTCCAGAACCTCAAAGACATCTCTCTTGGTTGTAGCCAAGTCGTTGATGTGGATATCCAAGAGGGCAAAATGACTGTAGGGCACTAGATGTTCCTTACTTGACACAGTTGTTTCTAAGCCACAGTGCAGCATAAAGTTGCATGGGTGCCACTGACCTTAAGCAAGTCATTCTACGCCTGCGTTGGGCCCTGTTCCTGCTTGCGTGTTCTTTTTGTGTATTCTTTTCTATCTGGAACAGAAACAAGACTTGTTCGTTTTACAGTTAGCAACAAGACCGATGGAGAGGCCAGCCCTTTGAAGGAGGCGGAGGCCAAAGAAGACGAAGGGGAGGAGACGGAGAAGAAGAAAAAGCGGAAGAAGGAGAAGAGGACGGGCAAGCCGATGGTTCCGCACAGTTCTATGTTCATTTTCAGCACCACAAACCCGTGAGAGTTCTCCTTGTGTTTTCTGAATGCTTGAATGGCTTAAGATAGTGGTTTCCAAACTGTGCTTTGGAGAAGTGTGGTGGTCCTTGAAAACATAACGGGCTCCTAACTGAGAACTAACAATGGGCAGGTTTGTCACAAAGCAGCCCTATCACTGCCAGACGTCCTCTAAAATGTGCCGCTAGCAACCCTGCTCCTTAAAACCAGGGCTTTTTTTGTAGCAGGAACTCCTTTGCATATTAGGCCACACACCCCTGATGCAGCCAGTCCTACAAGAGCTTATAGGACCAGGGACGGATTAATCCCTGTGGAGGCCCCTACACAGTCAAAATCTTGGCGGCCCCCTCAGAAATTATGAGTTGGAGCAGTCGCCCCACTGCCTGTGGCCCCCACTGCAGCCTGCAGGTGCTGTCTCAAAAGCTCCTTTGACAAAGCTGCAGGGGAGAGGCAGAGAGAGGCAAACTTGGCGATGATACCAGCATCAGCCACACCAGGCAAGTTGGGCAAAGAGCAGCTCAGTTGTTGGCTGCATGTGCAGGCTGGGAGGTCTGCAAACAGAGGGGGAGGCGGGAAATGGGGGGGGGAGCTAGTCTGGGGCTCCTAAAGGCATGGGAGCTCATAGGCCAGTGCCTATTTGGCCTAATTGTTAATCCAGCCCTGTTCAGGGCTGCTCTTACAGGGCCTACTGTAAGCCCTTGGAGAATTGGCTACATCAGGGGAGTGTAGCCTAATATGCAAAAGAGTTCCTGCTACAAAAATAGCCCTGTGTTAAAACTAAAGACTTTGAAGACCAGCTGCTTGGTATTACAGCGGAAGTTGCCATGAGATAGAGCAAATGTGCAGGATGACAGTTAGGTTTGGATTTCAATAGAAACCTTGCGGTGCACGTAACAAGTTTTTATTCTAGCATAAGCCTTCATGGATGAGAGCCCTTATTGTCAAATACATGTAGCGGGTCCTGGTCTGATATTCATAGTTATGGAGGCGGGAGGGGGAGATCAACAGCAAGGTCAAAGAGCACAAAACTACGGTGAGCTGTAATTATATAAAATTGAAATACAATCAAGAAAAGTATAACAACCATTCACAGTAGCAGTGATTGGCAGTCCCTTGTCCCAAGTTTTCCCTACTAGTTGACCATCTGGGGAGGAAAATGGGAACAATGAGCTGGCTCTTTGCTTGGGTAGCTGTTCTTGGATAGCCACCTGGGTTCTGGAGTTCTTCAATGTCATTGATCGTAATTTTAAGGGGAACCCTAATTTTTTTTTTTTTTAAGTCATGTACTTCTACACACCTGAAGTTTCCCCAGGTTTGCAGAACTTAAAATTGTACCCGTGGCTGGCTTTGTTGTTTAGATTCTTTCATTCACGCAGGGGCCAAGTCTTGACTGTAAAGTCCGTGAAGATTACAATTCTAGAACACTGGATACTACTACAAGAATCATTGGTTGCCTCTTAGTTCTCCTCCTGTTTCAAAACTGATGAACAAATCTTAGGCAAAATGCGCAGTACAGAGTAGAAATACGATAATATTCAGAATTCATAAAAGTAATGACTTTCAAATGATCAGCCGACATTTAGAGATGCATCTAAGGAGCTTCTGGCTAACATTGTCATCTTGTGGTTGAAGAGGAAACTGCATCTTCCTTTGAAGATGGCAGGAATTCTTTTTTCAAAGGCAACGTCCATGCACAGTTTGACCCAAAGGAAACAGTTACAAAAATGAAGGACAGGAATAAACTGATGAACTATAATGTTGATTCTCTACAGGTTCAGTTAGTAATCTTGTGGTTTGGTCTATGCAGCTCATGGTGCTAGTAGACCCCCCCCCCCAGTTAAGAACAGGGATAATATAGCTAATGTCTCTTTAAAAGGCAATTTATGCAGAGTAAAAATTGTCAGATTGGCATTAGATTAATTTTGCATAAGAGTAGCGTTAGTACATTAGTTAAGAGAACAAAGAGACATTTATTTAGTTATTTCATGTATATCCTGCCTTCTCCTCAATGGCAAACCCTCCCTAACTCTTTGGAGTTCTTCAGAAGTTTGAATATAGGTGGACTTCTGGGATTTGGAGAATGCTGAGCTGACCTGCCTCTCTAAGAGGGGCAGACTGGAGCTTCTGTTCAAAGTAGTAAAGGGCAAATTTTTGCCTTCTGCCTACTTTACTCAGTGAGAGATTAGTTCAAGATATGCACAGGAAACTTTGAGGAGATTTACCTTGGCTAAAAGGTAGACCCGGGTGGGGGGGCTCCTTTGAGGGATCCCCAGAGAAGAGTTGCATATTCATCATCTGCAGAAGCTTACAGAGTCATTTATTTGACATAAGCTTGACAAGATCCTAATCTTTGCGACTGCTAAACATCTGATGCTGTACGAGACCAGTGTTGATCTGGTTAACCTTAGAAAAAGGTACTGATTGCTATCTACCATTCCGGGATTATTTTAAAGCAAATAAAATAATAATAGAAGGTGGGAAAGAGAAAGTTTGAAAGCTTGGAAGAAGAAGAGGAGAAGGGGTGAATTTTGGACTTTGTTAAATTAAGGACAGTGTTAAAAATTGGAAAGGAATTTATTGTTTTGTCTACCTGTGGTCGTGGAGTGAAAGCACCATCATCAGAGATCTGCAGTTTCTACAGTCAACACAGGAAATACGTCAAGTATCGTGAGACTTTGTTACCAGTGAGAACATGACTTGGGGCAAGCAAAGCAGGAAGTAACTATTGAAGAAGTGGACCTACTCTAGGATTGTATTACCGTAGAAAAACATTGGCGACCATTACTGGGAGGCTAAATTTTAAAAAAATTAATATCTGAGCCTGGGAAGGTCGGAGGATGGCGAAATTAGGCTCATTTGAAAGGGCAAGTTCTAATCTATCAAACCTGATAGTTGAAATTTAATTTGGTGATATCAAATTTTTCGCTGTTTTTTTAATGTCAGAGTCAAAGGTAACCCGTCAAAGGGCTGCCTCATTGGAGAAGATGCAAGATCAGTTGGAAGCAGTGGAAGCTAGGATGATGAAAGGGGTGGAAAAGATGATAAATGCTTGCAAAAAAAGAACATAAAAAAGATATTGAGGACTTTAAAAAAGAAATGGAAGAGCTTAGAAATGAAACAGTGGTGGTGTCAAAAAAAGTGCAGGAGATAGAAGGGAAAGTTAAACTCCAGGATTCCACCTTATTAAAAATAACAATCTATGACTGTAAATTGATGGAGACACAAATACGTCTGAGAAGAGTACCTGAAGAAGAAGGGACAGACTTAAAAGAACATGTAATAAAAATAATTGCTGATTTCTTGGAGGAAGATCCTGAAGGGACTAGAAATATGTATGATTATATGTATAGAGTGAATTCATCATATGCCAAGAAAAATAACTTACCAAGAGATGTAGCTATAAGATATATGACAAAAGAAATGGTGGGGAAAATCTTGAATAAAAATTTTGAAAAGACATTGATAGTGGGAGGAAGCAGAGTAAGAATAATGAAAGAATTGCCAAGACAAGTGATAAATGACAGGAGAACATATAAGAAATTAACAGAAAAACTACATGACAATGGAATGAGGTATAGATGGATAATACCTGAAGGTTTGAGTTTTGAGCTTCAAGGAGGAAGGATTACAATTACAAATACAATTACAAATACATAGGAGCTGCGTAAATTTTATGAAGAGAATAAAGAATTTGCACCATGATGGATTATAAATTATTATCTTGGAATGTAAACGGACTAAATTCACCACAAAAAAGAAAGGCAATACTTCATTGGATTAAAAAACAAAACGAATATAATTTGTTTACAAGAGGTTTATATTAAACAAGGGGATTATAGATTTTTATGGAATAAACAATTGTGACTGGAGTTTTTTTCATTGGCTGAACAGAGGAAAAGGGATGTGATTTCTTGTATTAAACAAGAATTAGACCCAAAAATAATATTTAAGGATGAAGATGGAAGATTTATGGCAGTAGAAGTAATAATAAATGCGAAAAAAACCTTATTATTGGGACTTTTTTAAAAAGACATTATAAAACAACTTGATGAAGTGGCATATGACAAGGTCATGATTATGGGAGACTTTAATGGAACAATTCAAAATACATTGGACAGATCTGGGGAAAAAATAACAATAAAGAAGGAAAATTGCCAAAATCCTTCTTTGAACTGGTTAAACAAGAAAATCTGGAAGATATTTGGAGAAAATTTAATCCTGAAGTACGAGATTATACATTTTTTTCAGCAAGACATAATACTTTTTCCAGAATTGACATGTTATGGGGTACAAAGGACTTAGGCCTTATAACTAAGAAAATAGAGATCTTGCCGAAGATAGGTGCAGATCATAACCCAATATTATGGATTACAAAATTGTCTAAAAAAGTGAGAAGATGGGGATTAAATGAAGATTTACTACAAAATAAAGAATTAGTGACATCTCTAGAAAATGAAACTAAAGCTTTCTTCCAAATAAATGATAAAGATGATGTAGAATTTCAGATGGTGTGGGATGCTTATAAAGCTGTAATGAGAGGAATATTGATTACATTAAACAATAAGGACAAAGGGGCAAAAGAAAAACAGATGTTGGACATTCAAAATGAAATAAAGAAAAAAGAAGGGGAACTGAGGAAAAGGCCAGGGAAAAAGAAAATTATAAGGGAGATTACAATACTACAAGTACAAATGAGACATTTGTTAAATAATGAATTGGAATGGAATTTGAAAAAATTACAACAGAAGTCCTTTGAGAGAGCAAATAAACTTGGAAAGTATTTTGCCTGGCAACTGAAGAAAAAGAGAGGAAGTAAAATTATTAATAAAATTGTAGTTGATGGAAGAGAGATGGTAGATCAAGAAGAAATAAAGAGAGAATTTTTCAAGTACTGTGCTAAATTATTTAAAGGTGTTAAAGTAAAGAAGGAAAGGATGGAAGCGTATTTGCAAAAGATTAAAATAGCACCCTTAATTGAATATATGAAAACAATTTTGAATAATCCAATTGAAAAAATAGAAATTGAAGCAGCGATTAATGCAATGAAAATTGGAAAAGCACCTGGGCCAGATGGATATACGGCAAAAATTTTTAAAATTTTTAAAGAATTAGTCCCGAAACTTCAAAAATTGATAAATATGATAAGAATAAAAGGGGAATACCAAATACATGGAAGGAAGCTGTAATTTCTTTGATTCCTAAGGAAGATAGAGATGTCACGAATGTAAAGAACTATTGACCAATTTCATTACTAAATAATGACTATAAGATATATACAAGAATTTTGGCAGAATGACTTAAACAATATTTGATAAATTTCATAAAGGAAGACCAAGCGGGATTTCTCCCTAAAAGGCAAATAAGAGACAATATTAAAACTGTTGTAAATATTGGAATGGTCTTTCTTGCACATAAGGGAGACAAATCTATATATGTGTGTGTGTGTGTGTGTGTGTGTGTTCTGTTATTCTTCAGGGCAAGACAGCAAAAACACAAAGGCTAAGGGTTAAGTGCTCATCTTGTTGTGAATGTGATCTCACATTTTTGATTTTTAACACAAAAATGTGATCTCACATTTTTGACTTTTAACAAAGTTTCTATTTTTCTTTAATTACTGCTAAGGCCATCAAAGTCAACCAGTCTCCTGAATACTTGATGGATACCTATCCATGTTTGACACTAAGGGAGAAATCTATCACTTTGGGGGAGCTTTAAAGGAATCAGTTTGGGAAAACAGGGCCATAAAAAGTCATTTGGCCAGTGTAATTAAAATTCCTATGTTGGGGTATGGATCTATGACACAAATGATCTCTGATTGGATATTCCACATATGACACTCTGATTTTCCATTGGTGTGACACTCTGCCTTTCATTGGGTAATTGAATTGCTTGATGTGATGTAATTTACCCTAGAAAACAGGCAACCCCACCTGTCAGGTTAGGGCAGAGAAGAAGAGAAGAGAAGGAAAGGAAAGGAAAGGAAAGGAAAAAAGGAAAGAAAAGGGATTCCTCCATCCTCCCCTCCCTCCATCCCTCCTACCCTCACCCCCCCCCCTTCTTCTCAAGAGAAATCTCCCTCCAGAGGCCTTGCATTTTTCTCTGAGCCTACCCTGCAAGATCTAGGTATTGTATCACCTTCCCCCATCCATACTTATTCAGCTAACCTCTTGTATTCCTCTTGTATGCTTGAAGTTGTTTGATTGGGATGTAACTATTTGAAACCCTATACCTATAATAAAATCCATTATTAACCAAAGGATTTTCAGTGGTCTATCTCCGTAGACTTTGACAGAGATCTCTGCTCACCTCACCTCTCGTAGACTCACCATTTTGAGCTAAGAAATATTAATATTCCCCAGTAAAAAGTTAGTTGAGGTGTAACAGAAGTTGGTAGAGAATGCGGGCACGACTGCTCACCTCACCTCTCGTAGACTCACCATTTTGAGCTAAGAAATATTAATATTCCCCAATAAAAAGTTAGTTGAGGTGTAACATGGCCTGATATGCAAATAGGTTCCTGCTGTGCTTTTTCGATCAAAAAGGCTCCAAATGGATACGGTGAAGGTGGTTTTTGAGTTCAGAAAAGGATAACTAACGGGGGACATGACAGAAAAATAGTTTGGAAAAGGCATAGAAAAGCTAAAACCAAAAGTTGTCTACCAAGAATGGTTAAAAGACTGGTGGTTTTTGAGTTCAGAAACAGGATAACTAAAGGGGGACATGATAGAAGTTTATATTTTGTGCAAGAACTGCTTCTTCCTTTCCCAAAGTATGGAGCCTCAAATCACTGAATGAAAATGATGGGCTGTAGTTTCAGAAGAGAAGAAATGAAATACTTCTTCTTGTGATTAACTTGTAGAACTCACTGCCATGGGAGTTGGTAGTAGTCACTTTAAAGGGGGATTAGAAGATGGACCATCAATGGCTGATAGCCGAGTGAGACTCTCATGTTGCAGGATAGGTCTCAATTCCAGTTACTGGGAGGCAGCAGCAGGGGGAGACCTTGGCCTCCATGTCTCTGCTTGTTGGATTTCCTGGGGTATTTGGCTGACCACTGTGGAAAGCAGGATGATGGATTAAATGAACTGCTGGTTTGATCCAGCAGAGCTCTTTATACAATCTTATCAGTGCCTTGTTACTCTTGACAGCCTTTTAAAGTACCAGAATTGCATGCGACCAGTGCAATAGTTGGCCCTTGCTGAAATGCTCTTCTGTTGTTTCTCAAACAGGATCCGGCGAGCTTGCCATTACATTGTCAACCTGCGGTACTTTGAGATGTGCATTCTTCTGGTGATCGCGGCAAGCAGCATCGCCTTGGCAGCGGAGGATCCTGTCCTGACCAACTCAGAGAGGAATAAAGTGATTACTTGGTTTCTTGACAATTCTACCACAGGCCCAGGGGTGGGTGGAGTTTAACAGTGGGAATGACCTTCAGTTCCCCATAGTTCAGCACAGAGGTGAGCCAACCACTTAAGAGAATCACATTGTGCAGCTCTTTCTGGGTTGTAGCAGTTCAGACTTCTTGAAGTTGCCATGCTGGAACTCTTCTTTGTTTTTCCCAGAGCTCTGGTTACCCATTTGGTGTACTGGTTAAGAGCAGCAGACTCTAATCGGGAATCCCCAATTCTCCACATGCAGCCAGATGGGTGACCTTAGCCCAGCCACAGTTCTCTCAGAGCTGTTCTTTCAAGGGTAATTATCTGAGAGCTCTCTCAGCCCTATCTCCTCACAGGGTGTCTGTTGTGGGGAGAGGAAGGGAAGGCGATTATGAGATGCTCTGAGACTCCTTCAGGTAGTGAAGGGCAAGGTTGAAAACCAAGTCAAATTCCTCCTCCTCCTTTTTCTTCTTTCTCCTTCTCATCCCTGGGACTTTCTCACAAGAATTTCTTCATAAGCATAAATCTGTGGGGTAGCTATGATAGTCACAGCATATGAATCCACTTTACAGTAACCTTCTTACTATGAGTCACTGGCATGATTAAAACTTAGCCTGGACTCTTAGAGTAAATTTGCTCCACTCTCAATGGAGAATTGATCTTTGACCACAACATTGGTGGAAAGTTGATGGTGTCAGAAATAGTTTCTTAATGGTCAGTGAAAAACATTGTGCCAACAATGCCAACCATTGATAATTCTCAGAACCCAGCTCTTGTGTCATTGAGGAGTGGGGCAAGGCAAATGATGTCATGTGTTCAACAAGTTCAGGTTTTCTAGTTGCTTAGAGAAGCATGCAAATCTTTATAGGAACCAGGGAGTATCCACAGAAGTTCTTCCTTAGAAGATCTGATCTCCCCTTGTGTGGTTATTTGTAGGGTGAATCCCATGCCAGCATCATCCAGGTTACTAGCTTAAAATCCACGGCTGACTCTGAGTCTCATGTAGTGGTTAAGTGTGCTGACTCTTATCTGGGAGAACCAGGTTTGCCTCCCCACTCCTCCACTTGCAGCTGCTGGAATGGCCTTGGGTCAGTCATAGCTCTCTCCAGAGTTGTCAATGAAAGGGTAGCTGCTGTAAGAGCTCTCTCCGCACCACATACCTCACAGGGTGTCTGTTGTGGGGGGGGGAAGGTAATGGAGATCATCTTCTTCTTCTTCTTTGGAATTCACTGTAAGGGGAAGATCAATAGTTGGCAAAGAAAAAAGTTTTAACTAAGAAACAAAGTCATCTTAAGGAACAGAACAGAGTCAGAAGTAGGGACAAACAAAGAAGTCAACTGGGGGAAATCAAGCGCAGAGATGTGAGGGAGGAGTATGCATCTCCTTTATACTTTACACACTGCAAGACTGTAGAATCTTTGCTGCCTTATTTTAAACATTGAAAAATAACATGTGTACTGCTGAGTCTGTTAATGCATGGTCTCAGTTTCCTATCCCTAATTCAGTGTTATATACATTTTTTTCCCCTTGATTCCCCAAGGTAGTAATTAGTGAACCATTGTGAATAGCAAATTAGCTTGGAGGAGGACGGATACTGTTGGCAGGAGGGGTTTTATGTAAGAATTGGGAAGTCACAGCCAGGATGATTCCTAACACAGAGTCCTCCAGGTCATCTGCTCCTAGATGCGAGGGGAACCAGGCTTTTTTGAACAACACGCCTCAGCTTGATGACAAATGGGCCTAAAAGGAGTTTTGCGCTGCATGCGTAGGCTACGATTTGGGTAGTAGTTCCAATTAGCGCTTGTATAAGTAGCTTTGCAAAGATAGCTGCAGGATAGATGGTGTCAGGGGAGAAGCCAGGGCGTAGGTGGCATAAAACAGTTTAACGGACAGAGTTGAAGGGCAGATGGGAAGCGAACAGGCCAAATGGGTCGCACTAGCCATTGGTCTATCAATATTGTCAACTCCAACCAGCAGTAGCTCTCTAAATTTTCAGGTTAGAGGTATGCCCTATCATGTACTACCTGCAGATGCTGAAGATGAAAACTGGAACTTACTGCATGCAAAACAAATGCTCTGCCATTGAGCCAGCTAGGCTGAGCTGTATCAAGTGACAGCTAGCAGTGGTGCTGTTTTGCTTTCCTGCCATGAGAAGTTTCACTTGCTAATTTCTATGTCTCAAGCCTGTGTTGGCTCAAAAGCAAGCCAGGGCAGGGTTTTTTCCCTCCTGAGCAGTTGTTCACCCTGCGGCCAGAAGCCTCTTCCCATTCCCTCTTACAGCTCTTGGCAATTTTGGCAGCAGGGGAGTCCAAGGGACCTCAGACAGTCTGCAGTCCAAGACCAGGATGGAGTGATTCCTGACAGATGGTACTTTAGGTCGTTTCTTTCTCCTTTCCATGCAAGAATGAGGCTTGCCACTGGTTTGTAATTTTTATGGGCTGTTCATATTTTTGGGAATTTTATCATCTACATGACCAATTATGAACCTGGCCCCAGAGTGCCAAAAATCCACACATTTGGGGTTAGATACAGAAATGGGCTCCCTTACTTTTGATCTTTAGGAGGCAGCTGAAGACTATTGTGTTTAGGACTGTGTTTAATTAAAGTTAAGAGCCCCGTGGTGCAGAGTGGTAAAGCTGCGGTACTGCAGTCCTAAGCTCTGCTCACAAGCCGAGTTCGATCCCAGTGGAAGCTGAGTTTAGGTAGCTGACTGGAGGTTGACTCAGCCTTCCATCCCTCCAAGGTTGGTAAAATGAGTACCCAGCTTGCTGGGGGGGGGGAGTGTAGATGACTGGGGAAGGCAATGGCAAACCACCCCGTGAAAAGTCTGCCATGAAAACGTTGTAAAAGCAATGTCACCCCAGAATTGGAAACGACTGGTGCTTGCCCAGGGGACAACCTTTACCTTTTTTTATTATTTAAAGCAATTCTAAATTGTGATTTTAAATTTTGGATATTTTTTTTTAAATTAATATTGTAAGCCACCTTGAGTTCAGTAGGAAGAAAGGTAACTAATATTTTAATTAATTCATTCGTATTTCTACGGCTCTGGTGGGGACTCCCAAGTTTTGCAGGGAAAAGTCTTAAATTTTAAAAAAGATTTTTTTCCCCAAAAAATCATGATACCAAGTACGTTTGCCAGTCTCCAGGTTGTGCAGGGGAAAAAGGTTACATAAACCTCCGTGAAGACCAGCCTCCAATAATGTACAAAATTTTACTATCAAATTGTAACATTCAAACGCATATCTCAAATATAAAAAGTAAAGGACTGCATTAAATGGCACATAAGGGATGCTGAATACCCTTACCCGAAGTCACTCAAAAACAATTCAGTGTCCAAAATTCCTTGTCAGATGGGTGCAGGTAGCAATTCCAGTACTGAAGTTCTCAACGGAGACCAGTGCTCCCGATGATTTCTTCCGTACAGCCAGGCACAAAGAGTGATAGAGTGGAGAAAATGGCAACTGTGGAAGATAGACTCTGGCCTTGTACCCTGCTGAGGTTTCTCCCCTCCCCAAACCTCACCCTCCACAGGCTCCACCACCAAAATCTCCAGGTATTTCCTAATCCAGAGCTGGCAACCCTAATGCCAAGACCTCACAAGACTGCCTCACAATATCTTGGAAGTCATTTGAATTGCCTAAGCAATTGCAAACATCATTCTGGTTGCCTAGGTGATCCAAAATGGCTGCTTCCATTATCTTTCAAAATCAGTTGATGGGGGTGGAGGAAAAGGAGTGAAGGGGAAGCTAGAATAACAAAAATGGCAGGGAAGGAAAGAAAAATGGGGCGATGGATGGGGGGATATGTAGGATGGAGGAAGGGAAGGAAGCTTGGAAAGGGGATAAGTGTGAGGGAAGGGCAAGTGGGAAAGTGACAGATGGGGGAACTGGTGGAGGATGCAAGGAAAAGGGAGAAGCAATCAAGAATGTGAGGGGGAGGAAAAGCAGGAAAATAGAAATAGGGTTGTGGTAGGGAGCAAAGAGGGTTGGAGAGCAGTGTTGTGGTAGGGTGTGAGATTTCCCTCTGCAAATCCGTGTGGGTCTCCCATTTGTCAAGTACTAAAAGCATGATATGGCAGAGTTGGTCTGTATTCCTGCTAGAGGCAAAATACAATAACAAAGTCAGCTTGATAGAGTGAGGTGAAAAAGCTGCTTGGAGACTGCAAAGAGAAGCTGCCAAGATGTTAAGCTACCAGGAATCTTAGAATAGTTGAGGTTTTTTTGTTTGTTTTTTAAAATGCAATGAACAGCGTTGTTCTGTTTGTCACTTTGGGAGGGGGGAATGGAATTGTGTAGGCATCTGTAATCTGTATATCAATTCCATGTTTGATCATTACTAAATATTCAAGATGTAGGGCAAGATAGCCATGGTTGTAGTCTTATTGAGCCCCTTGATGTCCCATGAATTTGTCCTTCTGACATGAATGGTCGGAGCACAATCTAGCCTTTTAATTTTTTAAGCCCCAGTGATTCCACAAGAAAGTTTAAGTTCTTGTTTATATCCCCCCCTTTGAACCCATTTAAGTTGCTTTTCTGTGACTGAATTATGCCATTGGATTCCCCAAAGTTTGCCAGACTAAACTAAAAAATGCCAACTAATTTTGTTTGTTGTTGGAATTTTTATAAGACTTTTAAGGTACTTTATGGAAAGGCAACACATTAAAAGGGGATATTTTTATTCACAAGGAGGGAATTTTGAGACCAAAATGGCTGAATGGCACTTGAAAGAATGCAGTGAAATTGAAAGGAGGCTCTGCACTGAACTGGGTTGCTGCCTGAACAGATTTGAAAGTATCCTGAGAGAGCATCAAAGGTCTCACATAAAACAACTGCTACTTACAGATGTGAATGTGTTCCTTGGGAATATAGCCTTCAGCCATTCTTTCATCTTTCCAGGTCCTGAGGTATTTTGACTACGTTTTCACTGGTGTGTTCACCTTTGAGATGGTTATTAAGGTAAGAGATGAGGGAGGAGTACTGCTGAAGCAGTTAGACGATTCTATGTGCTGCATGCCTAGTAAAATGGTGGCCGTTCCTCTGTGACATTTTCTTGAATGGTGCCATTTACTGCTTTCTGAATTGTTCACTAGGGATTTATTCCCCCAAAACTTGATCCTTCCCTCTTCCCAATGTTTTAATTGTTTTTACTTGGTATTTTTTAGCTCGGGTTTTAATTGCTTTAATGATGTGTCGTCTTTTTGTTTTGGTTGGTTTTAATGGTTTTGAATGTGATTTTTATGATGTATGTTTTAATTGGTTAACTGCCTTGGTGGCCCATGTGAGGGCAGAAAGGCAAGATATATGTTTTGTATAAATTTAGAAAAACCTTATGGCTTTTCTAATTACGAGGAGGTGACCCATGTATTTTTATGAATATGCGCACCCCGTCATATCTAAAATAAAGTAGTGACACAGAGTTCTGTATTCCATCAAAAACAAGATGAGTAAAGGGAACTAAACCTCACACCTTCCTTTCCCTTCCTTTTCTCACTGTGCTGCACTGTGCTTTCTTTCACTCCTGCTTATTTCTAGTAGCAAAGATGGGCTGGGGAAAACAATTTTGAAAATGACCAAAGGCACCCTGATCTGGATAGCCCAGGGAGGCCCAATCTTGTCAAAACTTGGAAACTAAGCAGGGCTGACCCTGGCAAGTATTTGGATGGGAGACTTCTTAACGAATACCCAGGCTGGGATGCAGAGGCAGGTGATAGCAAGTCACCTCTCTGAACATCCAAGCCCCACTAGTGGTTGCCAGAAGTCAGCCATGACTTTGAGGCACACACATACATGCAAAAATAAAAAGGAGAGAAAATGACCATATCCTCTAGCAGTGAGTTCCCCAGTTTAACTATGTGCTATGTGAAGCTGTACTTCCTTTAGTCTGTCTCGAATCTCCCATCCTTCAGCTTCAGTGGATGACCCCCATGAATGAATCATAATGCACGAAGTTCTGTACAAAGCATCAAGATATGAGGCATAACATTGACAAGATCCATAAGAAGAAATGTGGATTTCATCCATAAACAATCTCTCCTCAGTAATCACTGAGCCTGCCAAAATCAGGCAAGATGTGGGGAGAAGCAGTGGGTGAGTTGTCGGTGCGATCTCAGTTTACAGTGACAAGTTTTCTGACTTCCTCTTGGTGGGTGGCAAGCATTGGCCTTAGTGGGAACAGAATGTGAAACGGCTTCTTGAGGAGAAGGACAAAATTGGATACCAACTGCCCCCCCCTTTTTTTAGCAGAATCCCTCACGCATCCCTGTCATCACTCAAATGTCACTCCCACAAAGTGGTGCTTCTAAAATTAGGCATCAGGTCTGTATTTGGGGAACCAAAGTGGCATTTGTATTTTCATAAACTTAGAAGAAGCCAAAGCTTACCTAGCCTGTCGTCGCAGGGACATTGTCCAAATATGAACTGAATATCGTCTGATGGGAAAGAACCCCAAGCCCTGTCCACTAAAGAAAAGCCCTCCTGGAAGAGCAGAGGTCCACCTAGTCAAGCATTCTGTTTACAACAGTGAACCCCTGGATTCTAACAAGCAGGTCTCCATTGTTGATTGTCAAGCAGCAATGGGTATGAAATTAGAGGTTCCATTTAGCTATTTAGCAGCTAATGGATGCTGATAGACCTACCCTCCATGAATTTGTCTGGGTTTTTTTTCCCCCAAAGCTGTATGATCTCATGATTATACTTGCACCTTCTCCATTGCCAACACAATCCAATTTGCTTCATCCTGTTTTTGCTCCAGTCCCTTCCCTCCGGGCTATATCGAATGAAAAACTCAGGTTCAGTGGTATTTCAGTGGCACAGGAAAAATAACTCACCCTAATATACAGGGCTTTTTTTGTAGCAGGAACTCCTTTGCGTATTAGGCCACACACCCCTGATGTAGCCAGTTCTCCCAGAGCTTAGAGGCCTTACAGGGCCTACTGTAAGTTCTTGGAGGCTTGGCTGCATCAGGGGTGTGTGGCCTAATATGCGAAGGAGCTCCTCCTACAAAAAAACACACCCTGATAATAAGGGGCCAACGGTGATGATGACAAAATTGGCCATACTAGTAGGCAGAAACAATGCAGAAAACCAGGTACAATGTGAAATACTATTTATGATGTTCTTGGGGACCCACAAGAACTTAATACATTTTATTTCACCTTGCACTTGGTTTTCTACATTACTTTCTCCCTAATAAGGGACCAGCCATGTTGGTACTGATGGAAGAGGATAAACATTTATTTAGCACTTCAGAGTTTTATGCAAATGATCTATTTGGCCCTGTAAAGTAATCTAGTATTATTTAGTGCAGAGCAGGGACTCATTTGCATATTAGGCCACACACCCCTGATGCCACCATTGTTTCACATAGGGCTTTTTTGTAGAAAAGACCCAGCAGAAACTCATTTGCATATTAGGCCACACTCTCTGATGTCAAGCCAGCAGGAACTGTGTTCCTGTGCATTCCTGCTCAAAAAAAGCCCTGAGCAGAGCTGTGTCCAGACCTGGATGGCCTAGGCTAGCCTGATCTTGTCAGATCTCCAAAGCTAAGCAGGGTTGGCCCTGCTTAGTATTTGGGTGGAAGACTACCAAGGAAGAGCCGCTGTGCAGAGGCATGTAGCACCTTTAATACCAACAAAGTTTTGTTCCGAATGTAAGCTTTCATGTGCATGCACACTTAATCGGACAATGAAATGGGATGCAATGAACAAAGTTACATATAGCTAGTGGGCAGTGGTTAAGCATGCAAAATAGTAACCACTGCCCACCAGCTCTATGTAACTCTGCTCACTGTACACCCGTTTACTTGTCTGATGAAGTGTGCTTTCAGAACATGAAAGCTTACATTCTGAATAAAACTTTGTTGGTCTTAAAGGTGCTACTGGACTCCAACTTTGTTCTGTTGCTTCAGACCAACGTGGCTGCCCACCTGGATCTATGCAGAGGCATGCAATGGCAAACCATCTCTCTGAGTTTGGCATGCAGTGATGCTTTGTATTCTTGGTGCTTGGGGGGGGGGGGCACAGTGGGTGAGCTTCTGGTGTCCTGGCCCCGCTGATGGACCACCTGATGGCACCTGGTTTCTTTGGCCACTGTGTGACACAGTGTTGGACTGGATGGGCCATTGGCCTGATCCAACATGGCTTTTCTTATGTTCTTTGTTACTTGCCTTGAAAACCTTAGGGGGTTGGTATAAGTCAGTTGCACCTTGATAGCACTTTCCACCAGCACCAGGACTGAGTGAAAAGAAGAGGACTGAGAGAAGCCTTTCAAGAAAGAACTTCTTAAGAATCTAGAAGTGACCCTTTTTTGAGGATGAAGTCAGTGGCTTTAGAAGGTGTAACTATGCTAAGGTTTGCCACGTTGGTCTCTGAGCCTCTATGATACCCCAGCAGGCATGAATGTATATGGGGGAGGCAGTATGGACATATTAATAAATTGTTACTCAATAGCCATGAAATATCTGGAAATATCCAAGAACAGTCAGTACTGTTTCCCCGCTATCCCAGTTTGCAAGCCACATTTTTAATAGGCACGTGCTTCTCTGAAAGCTAGCAGTTCAATTAGCACGATAAATGTAGTTTTAATTAAGTTTTATTGTTTTAAAATGTTTTTTTTAATTGTAACGTAAAACTGTTGTTTTAAATTATTGTTAGCCGCCCTGAGTCCGCTTGTGGGAAGGGCGGGATAGAAAACTAAGGTAACGAATAAAAATCAATTAACGGAGTGTTGGCATCTCTAGAAACTTAAGCTGAAGAACCTGGAGGGCGATTGTTTATTTAGTGCATTCTTATCCCATTGTTTCTCCAAAGAGCTCAGGTTGGTGGAAAACCATCACCAGTGGATGAAAGGAGAACATTTAATCTGGTAAAGGAGAAAAACGCTGAATTTTGGAAATGCTTGTGACTCATTGTTGATGAATAACACAAATCTGCTTCCTACCCCCATGACCGCATTAATTTGTACCTCTTAAATTTTGTTTGTTTTTAATTCTTTTTGATACTCCTGTTCTGTTGATCAGGAGCTGTCGTCGAGCAGCAGACTCCCATTCTGTTGATCAAGAGTTGTCATTGAGCCTTTTTTAAAAACAAAAATGTGGCGGACACCCACAATCTGATCCACTCCACGTGTACTTGCAAAGCCTTTTGCAAATCTTTTTTTTCTGCCGATGATGCACTTTTTGCCTTTCACTGATTACACAACTCTCCTGTTTTTCATTTCTTTGAAACAATGAGCACAGTTATGGCAATTCTGCCATGTAATGGGAGGTATATAAGGGGCATGAGTAATCATGATAACCAAATTGGAATCCTCTCCACCACTGAGTTACCTTCCCTTTGCTGACTTGCTCCTTCTCTTATGTATGTATCTGTTGTTAAGTTGCAGCCAACATAGGGTGATCCCACCAAGACAAATGAGACACAGAGATGGTTTGCCACTGTCTTCCTCTGTAGAGTCTTCCTTGGTGGTCTCCTACCCAAGTACTGACCCTGCTTAGTTTCCAGGATTTTATGAGATTAGGCAATACCATGCTGCCTTCCCTCTGCTCCACCTCTTAGCAAGCATGTAAAGACAGCCTGGTATCTTTGTTCTCTGCACATGCCTCTGAGCATCAAAAATGCAACAAAAAATGGTGGGTCTCCGTAGAGGCCTATGACCCAGCAGGTGGGACTCAGCACTCCCAACCTGTGGGTCGAAAACCACTGATGTAACAGACTGTATGAAAACACAAAGGGCGTTTTCGCACTCACCTTCAGCCGGCGCGACCCCCCTCTTCACCGCGCAGGATCTGCGCGGATTTCGCACTAAATGCTGCGGAGCAGCCGGAAGAGCCGGAAACTCCCGGCGCAAAAGCCGTGCAAACGGAAACTGCTTTTTGGCAGTTGAGGAGGGGGGTGAGGAGGGGGGTCGCGCCGGCTGAAGGTGAGTGCGAAAACGCCCAAACAGAAACACTGCCAAGTCCCTTCAGGCAATTACATTATTAAGGAACATCTGACCAATTTGATCAAGTAGGTTGTGCTATCAGCAGCTTCTTGGTTGATTTTGCTTATTCCTGTTTGAAGCATGCCTCTCAAGTAATCCTGTTGCATCTTTTCATTGGGTTTCATTGAATAATCTCATCAGTGATCATACGGGCTATACCAGAGAGGCATAAGAAATGGTCATCTTCAGAGGAAAGATAATCATTTGGTGCTTATTACATTGCTCTTACTTGTCATCTGCTGGGCTAAACTATGGAAGACCTACACCCAGGAACATAGAGCCAGTTTGGTGTAGAGGTTAAATGTGTGGACTCTTACCTGGGACAACCGGATTTGATTCCCCACTCCTCCACTTGCAGCTGGTGGAATGGTCTTGGGTCAGCCATAGCTCTTGCAGAGTTGTTCTTGAAAGGGCAGCTTCTGTGAGAGCTCTCTCAGCTGCACCTACCTCACAGGGTGTCTGTTGTGGGGGAAGAAGATAAAGGAGATTGTAAGCCAAGCTGAGTCTTTGATATTCAGAATGAAGGGTGGGGTACAAATCCAATATCATCATCTTCTTCTTTGGCTGTTAAATCTCTTCTGTTGCTCAGGATTCCATGACTTACCTCCATCTTCTCCACAGATGATAGACCAAGGATTAATACTACAAGATGGATCGTACTTCCGGGACCTGTGGAACATCCTGGATTTCATTGTGGTGGTCGGTGCTTTGATGGCCTTTGCTTTGGCGTAAGTGTTTGCATTTTAGATCCCTTCCTGTTTTGCTCGGGTCCTTCTTTTTTAAATAGATCTTCTCAGCTTTCTTTTTTTTTGTAAATTGCAAGCATGCTCAGCCTAGATTTTTATCAGTACTGCGCAGAGAGCAGAGAGGGGGGTTAATTCATCAGCCCTGCAAGATTTTTTTCCTCTTGCAATTGACCTTTCTTCTACTGGTATTGACCTTGGAGGGGGGGGAAGACAATCAGAAGCTGGATGCCCATCTCCCCCCCCCCCCTTCTAGAGGCAACACAGGGTGGAGAGGATAATTTTGATAAGGAAAGCATTTGGGATAGAAGATTTGAAAGAAAAAAAGCCCATTCCTCTCCCCACACGGCCCTGATCTGGATCAAGGCCATGCCCCACTATAATTGAGCTTTAAAACACTGCTAGTAATAGCTGGTCACAGATCTCAGCTTCTAGTGAACTTTGACCTTTGTTTCCATTGCTTCCTTGACATTTATACAGGGGGGTGAAGGATTTAACATGAGAGAATCAAGGTGGGGGGAATTGGGAGCAAGAGAAACATGACACAAGGCTAGAAATTTCAGGATTAGTAATCCAGAAAGACTAGGGTTGTCAGGCCCCCTCTGGTCACTGGTGGGGTCAGGGCTCTTTTTCTAACAGGGGCTCCTCTGCATATTAGGCCACACCCCTTGATGTAGCCAATATTCCAAGAGCTTAGAAGGCTCTATATACAGGGCCTACTGTAAGCTCCAGGAGGATTGGCTACATCAGGGGAGCATGGCCTAATATTCAGAGGAGCTCCTGCTAGAAAAAGAGCCCTGGGTGGGGTAATTAGGATTACCAGCTCCAGGTTTGGGAAACTCCTGGAGATTTGGGGGGCAGGGGGTGGAGCCTGGGGAGAACAGTGACCTCAGTGGGGTTCAGTGCCATAGAGTCCACCCTTCAAAGCAGCCATTTTCTCCAGGGAAACTGATCTCTCTAGTCTGGAGATGTACTGAATTTCCAAGGAATCATCCCATCTGGAGGGTGGCATCCCTAGGAAAGACTGTCCCCAGTTTTGTTTTGTTTTTTAGGGTCCTTTTTCAGCCTCATTTTGCCTCCCTTGATTGTGTTAAGTAGTAAAAAAAGAACGCAAAGTCCTGGGACAGACTTGGACATCAAAGCACTCCAGGAGGAAGCTGAACTAGAAAACCCCAGCAGTTCTAGCTGGACCACATGGATCATTTGACTCTGACCTCACCAGCACCAAGTGGTCCTGCAGTGCTTCCACTTCTGCTGGGACTCAGCTCAGTTTGCTCCTGGCTGACAGTGACCCACCAGAGCAGCAATCGACCAGAATATTTCCCAGTAGGTTAAAGGGCCAGTTTGCCCCTACAGGTCCCCAGATTCACAAGCACTGACTTTCCTCCTCAGACGCTCTCTCAAGCATTCCTCTCTCTACTTGGCTGCACTGCTTGGCCTAATTCATTTACCTTACAGCACAAGCAAGCTCCCCTTTCTGGAACGCTCTTTTGAAATTGTATTAAAACTTTTAAAAATGGAATTCTCTTTCTAAAGATCAAAGAGTTGAATGATGTGTGGTGTTGCCTGCTTCAGCTTTGTGTCTTGTTTTTATCTGATCCGTTCGTTGTCGATCTGTCGATGTGGCTATGTCGCAATTAACATTGTGTTGTTGTATTTTTGTGATTCTTGTATTGTACTGTGATGGCTTTAAGCCCCTCGAGTGCTTTTTTTTTTTTTTTCCTGAGGAGCTAGATGGAATATAAGTTCCTTAAATATACAAGATTAATTCAAAGTTAACACATTTGGGATTTCGGTTCTATTCTGGTGCAATCCCAAACAAAGTTTACATCCATTTAGAAAGCTATAACTCCACTTAGGAGAGCACTGTTAGCCCCATAGTAAGACATTAGTCTCTACTACATCACATAGAACCACAGTGCCCTTTGGACCTTGCATAAAAGCATGGGAGTTAGAGCAGTTTGGGTCTGTAGTGTGTCTTAAACAATGGCTAATTTGCAAACGCATGCAACAAATGTCTGATGGCTGTTGCATCGGTTTGGGGGGTTGCAAGTTTTGGGGAACAATTTGGAGCACACATCCCTAATATTTTCCTCACCTGCTTCATCTGCAGATTGCCCCCTATGCTGCTTTTCTGACCCATGGAGAGGGTTCCAAATGTATGGGTCCAGCTACACACTGCAAAGTCCTTATATTCACTGGGGAACAACACAAGGGCCCTTTTCACATTACCATTCTAAACCCGATGTTATTTGTTACTGGCCCAATTTCAAGTGAAGCGGTACAGAGACAGGAGTTTCATACAGCTAGTGCCCTTCCATTTAATGAGCTGTCTCTGAAGCGCTATGGTCATTTCAAACAGTGCGGGTTTTTTTTAACCGCCCGTTTTCACCGTGCAGTCTTTCTCAGATTTTAAAAAAATCTTCTAAAATGAGCACTTCGGTGCTATAGCAGCACCACCGAGATGCATTGACTGTCACTGAGGCGTTGTAGCAGTTTAGTGCTACAGAGCTCACCTTAAAACGTTAAAAAAAGAGGAAGACCACAGAGTGAAAAAGGGCAGGAGGGAAGCAGCACTGTGGGAAGCACTATGGACATTTTAAACAACACATCACAGCAATCCAGAAGTGCAATGAAGGGGCTGAAAATGGGGGGAAAAAACTAGTTTCCCTCAAAAGTGGCTCAACCACACTATGCTAACCCAACACAAGTGGGTTTGTATGAACAGGTAATTAAATTCTGCTAGCAGCCTGGTACTAAAAAAGGATACGAAGGCAGTTTGGAAAGGGTCCAGGACTTTGCATCGCACGTGTGATGGTTTCTTTTTTACCTTCCAGATGAAGCACAACTGTTTTCTGTTTGCAACCATGGCAGGCAGGGAGAAATAGCTGCAGCCTCCCCTGCTCCTTGCATCTGACATCCTCCGACCTCCCAGCCGAGCTGCTCTTGGCTCCGCTGTGAAACTTACACGTAGCCACATAACACAATTTTTACAAGGCAGCCAACAGTTGTTCCATGGAGCTGTTTCAGGAGGCTAAAAGGAAGCACGGTGGAGAGTTAATTCTCCCTGCTTGATATATAGTCACAAACCGGAAAGAGACCATGCACATCTGTGAGGCACAAAAAGTTCTCATATTCTTGCCCAGCAAACACAAGAAATATGTAATGTTGAGCTGGCCCCTCTGTTTGCTCTCTGCAACCCTGCATTTGTTCTGGGCCTTCCATGTGGTCAGAAGCAGCACAGTTTCCATTGTCTAAAACTCTGGCAGCTTGCCTAAAACAATCCCTTAATTAGAAGCACCTTCAGCTGGCCATTTTACACAGTATTCACAAGATGAACTGGGGTGTGCTGTTAAGTGTAAATTGCAACCAGTGACAGCTCTTTGCCAGGTACAGCTGTTCGACATACCTGGATAAACACATTTTGTCCTATTCACGCTTTTAGGTGCATATTGAATTCTTTTATTTTTTAAAAAAAAAATGATTAAGTGACTTTTAGTAAATGGAATCCAACTGAGGAGACCCATGAATGGATGCATGAATGGAACATCAGAATATCGAGGCTGCAAGCTGGGATGGTTGGCTCTTCTCAAATGCAAATCTTGTGCCGACAGTCGCCTTCCTTTGCTTTCTGCTGATGGCCCAATTTCCTGATCTTTTCTGTTTTCTTCCCATCTGACTATCGATCGGGCTTTGTGAACTGCACATCTGGGCTCTTACCCGCAGGAATGCTTTGGGGTAATTATACTTTCCTTTCGTTTCTTTCTCTTTTGGGGCTTCGAGTGAAGGAAACAGGGGCTTTAGCAGCAGAAGACCTCGGTTTTGCTTACCTATCTGTTACAAACCCATTCACGCCGGCTTTCTCCCTCCACCCCCACTTGAGAAGTGTGCTTTGCGACCGTGTTATCGAAAGGTGCAATGCAACTGCTGTTCAGAGAGACACACTGTGATCCTGATATGTTCTTTCTGAGAACTGTATCTAATTATAATGTGTTCTGTGCAGCAAGAAAAAAATAATAATCTCACCTTCCATTTGTGCTGGAGTACTTGTTCACCCGTTATCACTTGTGTAGCAGAGACTTACAATATTTTGGAGGGTCTGGTTTTTTGACTCTTGTTAAAAAAAATTATTTTCACTTTGTGCTATTTTTGACAAACTACCATGCCCCAGATCTTCAAAATCCTCCTGTAGAGGTGTATGAGTTGCTGTTCTTCTCAAAGAGGTATTAGAAGAGCAGTGCAGGCAGGTCCTTGATCAGGAATTATTCCATTCCTGGGGCATGGATACAAAGACTCTCTGGATCTTTTTTTCCTTAAAAGTGATATACTCTCTTGTATAAAGAGGTCAGATTTGCAGCTGCTGGATAGTTGTACTTCAAAAATGACTTTTTGGCATTTGTGGAAGAGAACTGACTTTTTAGTCATTTAGAGTGTTCCGCATAGAACGGCTGGTTCTGTGCGTCTGGCTATTCATGCAAGAGTCAGCCTCCTGCAGATCAGTGCTGTTCCTTGCTGACGTAATGCCGTTTGAGGGTATTTGAGTGTTTGTACGAAGTTGAACCATTTTTTTTTAAATGGACTGCTTATTTCTATTTTGGTTAATGTTGTAGAAGCTTCTCACCAAGCCAAACAACAAAAGCAGCCTTGAGCTGGTTAGATACAAGATCCTCCATGAGTTTTCAAATTTCATGTTAGGGACAATTTATTTATTTATTTATTTATTTATTTCATTTATATCCCGCCCTCCCCCACCTTGGCAGGCTCAGGGCGGCTAACAACAATCCATAAAAACACACCAAAGTAAATAAAACATTAGAATTACAATATAGAACAATAAAACATTAAAATAAAAACCAGTCTAGTAAATACAATTATACTGCGGTATAGATCTTTAGGCCGCATTGGCGGATCTTTAATTACCATTTTTCTTAGCAGAATCAGAATATGCTGATTTAAAAAGGATGGTCTTGCAGGCCCTGCGGAACTGTTCAAGGCTCCGCAGGGCCCGCACCTCCTCGGGGAGTCGGTTCCATAGGGTAGGGGCCGCGATCGAAAAGGCCCGTATTCTGGTGCTCTGATATTTAACTTCCTTCAGCCCAGGGATAGTCATTAGGTTTTTCCCCGTTGACCTCAGTGCTCTCTGGGGTTCATATGGGGAAAGACGGTCCCTCAGGTAGGCAGGAAGGGGAGACTGATAGAAGGGCTCAAAGTAGGGCTCCCAAGCCCCCAGTATGGGTGGGGGTTCCCATTACATTCCCACATTGGGCCGGCAGGGGGAACCTCCCCCTACGTCACCAACGGTGATGTCACCCCGAAGTGACATCATCGCGATGGTGCGCAGCAGCCACTCCAGGTGTTTCCAGGAAAACTCTATGGTTTCCCCAGACACTCTAGCAATTTGGGAGGGAAAACTCTATGATACAATAGGTTTTCCTGGAAATGCCTAGAGCAGCCACGCATGCCGTTGCCGGCACGATGACATCAGTTCTGGGTGATACCATTGCGCAGGACACAGGGGACTTGGCAACCCTAGCTCAAAGGAACTCTTATTCCCAGGGGTGGAATTCTAGCAGCTCCTTTGCATATAAGGCCACACACCCCTGATGTAGCCAATCCTCCAAGAGCTTACAAGGCTCTTTTTTGTAAACTCTTGGAGGATAGACTACATCAGGGGGCATGGTTTAATATGCAAAGGAGCTCCTGCTAGAATTCCACCCCTGCTTATTCCCTTGACCGTCTCTGAACAGCAGCATAGGGGGGTGCACGTTTCTCCCCATCAGTTTCTGTGTGCTTTACTGGCTGCCCTGGTGGCTTTGAAGGCAAAAAGGTCATCTAGATTGATCAGCTGTTAACTTTGGCTTGGACATGCTTGAGATCAAATTGCAGAAAAGCAGGGGCTGAAGCCAGGGCTGCTCCAGGTGGTGGCTGGAGAGCTCCTGGGATTTCAACTGATCTCCAGGTGACAGAGATCAGCTCACTTGGAGAAAAATGGCTGCTCTGGAAAGTGGGCTCTGTGGGATTGTAACCCATTGAAGTCCCTCCTCAAGCCCTGCCCCCTCAGGCTGCACTCCCCAAAGTCATAGAAACACCAAATATGAAGGGGTCATGTGGATCAACTAATCCAGCACCCTGCTGAATGCAGGATTAGCCTCACGCATCCCTGACAAGTCTTCAGGTATTTCCCAACTGGAAGCTGGTAACTTTAGCTGCAGCCCAGGCAAGGATGAATGGAGTAGGGAGAATAGCTCTGGAGCAAGCCAAGCAGAACAGCTTCTGTGATGCTGTAAGCCAACGCTGCAGGGCCATTCTGCTCAACAGCTCCACCAGAAAGCATTAGGGCTGACACCATTCTGCTCAATAGCTCCACCAGGGCTGACAGCAATCATTAATGGCTGCTGTGAAGGGCTGAAGCCGCGTGTCCCCTGAGGTGCTGGCATAGGGTTCCCAGCCTCCTGCTTAGGCAGGGTTTCCCCCAGTTTGGGGGCCTCCAGCTCTCTGGCACAGAGCTGGCCAGTGGAGAGATCCCTGCCCCCAAGAAGCTCCATCGACACCCAACATGCCCGGTGTGATGACATCACCCAGAAGTGATGTCATCACATCAGGCATGTCATGCACGGGATGCTCTAGCATACAGGTAAAAGTTCTATGGCACCATAGAGTTTTTTGCACGAATGCCAGCGTGTCCACACACAATGTGCCTGGCACGATGGCATTACTTTGTGTGCACAGGAGGATTCCCCCATCAGCGGCCAGGTAAGACCTGGCAACCTTATGCTGGCAGCTTTGCTGGGGTTGGCTCTGCTTGCCGCTTGCCTCCAGTGACCCTCTCATAGAGCAGCTTGCTGGGAAATTGCCCAGTAAGTTAAATGGCCAGTCTGCCCCTGAGCTCAGCCAAAGTCAGCCTTACCTAAATCCCCTAGTGGCATAAGTTAATCACGATTGATACGTGTGCCACTCTTTCCAATTTGACATATTTATTATCCTGCCATCCCATTTTGAAAGATTTCTAAGATGGCCCACAGTCATGAAAAAGTATGAAAATACCAAATTAACTAAGTCAATAGCAAAATCTTTTTGAGCAGAGGCACAAACATCAGGAGGAGAGAACTAAAATCAATGTCTATAAGCCTTCTAAAAATGTCATTTTTTAAACTAGGCCAAGTAGGGTGCATTCAGTAGTTGCATGGCATCACAACCAGAAAGGCTCTGCCTCCCATCCCAACATATCATATGTTAATCCATTTCTCTTTTGCTGTTCTGCTAAAAGCATCCTTCCCGTTGTTGTATTTACCTCCCCACTGGAGAAAAAAATACAAGTAGCAGTAAGTTTTCCCCAGCAGGAATAAAAGAAGCTCTGGGGTGGGTTTTTTTCCTAGCAAGAAGGCATTAGTCTATAGCATTATACGCTGCTGAGGCCCCTTCCTTCCCCAAACCTCACCCACCCCAGGCTCCACACACAAAATCTCCAGGTATTTCCCAAACCACAGCTGGCAACCCTACATGGAAGAAATCTTAATATGGATGTGGGGCAAGTCAGGTTGCCAAGTCCAATTCAAGAAATATCTGGGAACTTTGGGGGTGGAGCCAGGAGCAAAGCTGTGACAAGCATAACTGAGCTCCAAAGGGAGTTCTGGTCATTACATTTAAAGGGACTGCTCTCCTTTTAAGTGCCTTCCCTCCATTTGGAAATAATGAAGGATAGGGGCACCTTCTTTTGGGGCTCATAGAATTGGACCCTGTGGTCCAATCTTTTTGAAACTTCCAGGATGTTTTGAGGAGAGACACCAGATGATATGCTGAGAATGTGGTGCTGATACCTCAAAAAACAGCCCTCCCAGAGCACCAGATAATTGCAGTTCAATTCTCCATTATACACCATGGAAATTGGTCTCCATAGGGAATGATGGAGTGCCCAGCAAACATTTCCCTGCCTCCCCCCTGCTTTCTAATGACCCTGAGGTGGGGGGAGGGCCTCTAAACCAGGAGATCCCCTGCCCCCACCGGCGGATTGGCAACCCTAGGGCCAAGCCTCCAGTGGCAGATTTAATCCAATTTCAGTGGGCAGCGGCACACTGTCTGTTAGTTAATGGCAGCAGGGGGTTTTGTTTGTTTTTAACTGAGAGCGAAGTAGGCCCTTTGGTTTTCCTCTTCAGCTGCCAAAATATGTAGGACAAGCAGGCCTACAATTCAGCAGGAGTTCATAGGAGCGTAGCTCTTGAACTTTTCTGAGGGTTCCCCCTCCTCCCCCCCCCCACCTACCTTGTCCATTGAATAGCAGGTGCAGCTGCATAACAATCCCTGGATTAGGAGAGCAGGCAGCCAGCCAGCCACCAGGAGCTTTGCCACACCCCCAGCAGCCCTCATTAACTCCCGGAGAAGCCAGTGCCACACTTTCTCCACTTCTTATGTGATTTGGGGTGGCAGGTGGCCTTTTGACTGAAGGGGGGGGCGTCCCAGGCGAGCGAGGCCAGCTTGGGGTGGCTGGATCTCTAGCCAGCCCAAGCAGGCCTCACTTGCCCAGGGCTTTCCTTTCTTGCGTCTTGGTGGGGGGGGGGGGCATATGCTAACAAGTTATGCTGATGAATTCCACCACCTATTTTTCTACAAAATGACCCCTGAGGACAAGTATATCTTGTTTCTCCACCACCGTTGACTTTGTGAATGGAAGTGGAGGAAATGCAAGCTAATAAAAGTTGGCATCTTGCAGAGTAACAGCTGATGGAAACAACCTGCAGAGCAGGTATTCCTCCTCTACATCCCTAGCAGATCTGAACACTGCAAAAATTGAAAGCTTCTTGAAATCCACCCCCCCCTCTCTGCTCCACACCCAGTACCCCGGCTTAGTTTTTAGATTGTGGGTGATCTTCCAAAAATTTTAAAAGCCGCCATTAAGAAGGCAGCATTTTTTTTGTTCCCTGTTGGTGAAAACAATAGACAAATTACAGGGAGGTGCTTTTCAGTTAGATTGTCTGAAAAACATTGTAAGTGCGAGACAAGCTAGACAATGGGACAAATCTCTTACAAAAACTGTGAATTTTCTTCCCTAGAAATTTGTAATGATTGCTTCTCATTTTATAATTTGAAGTCATGAAAAGCTCTCTTGCAAACTCATTTCATACGCCAAAGTGCCTTGCTGCATTTGGAAGAGAGGGGAATCAAACCTGGTTTTCCAGATGAGAGTTCACTGCTCTTAACCACTAACACCAAACTGGTTACCAGAACCCTGGGAAAAAACCAGAAGCAATCCAGCATGTGAATGAACCCCAAGAAGTCTGAAATGGTATAACCCAGCAAGAGCTGCACCATGTGATTGTCCTACGTGGGTGGAAAGAATGGATTGTACCTTTTCGAAGCATGGGTGGGAAAACTCACATGGCATACTAGGTGCTTTGCTACAGAGCTATGGGTAGCTAAGGAGTCCAAGGAGAACCGATCCTTGCCAACTGACCATGCAACAGTAAGAAGAAGGTGCTGTCACCAGTTTGGTGTAGTGGTTGAGAGCAGCAAACTCTAACCTGGGAGGGACGGTGGCTCAGTGGTAGAGCATCTGCTTGGTAAGCGTAAGGTCCCAGGTTCAATCCCCGGCATCTCCAGCTAAAAAGAGTCCAGGCAAGTAGGCGTGAAAAACCTCAGCTGAGACCCTGGAGAGCCGCTGCCAGTCTGAGTAGACAATACTGACTTTGATGGACCGACGGTCTGATTCAGTATAAGGCAGCTTCATATGTTCATATGTTCAACCGGGTTTGATTCCCCACTTCTCCACATGCAGCCAGTGGGGTGACCTTGGGTCAGTCATAGTTCTCAGAGCTTTTCTCTGGTATACAAGAAATATCATCCAGGACTCATTTAGGTGTCTTCCTTTAAAGTCCTTCCCAAGAGCATATGGCGAAAGCTTTTGACAGTCTTAGACTTCATAAGATATAAATGTACTGGGTGCTCAAGCAGGCTTCATTTAGGTAAAATCAGGGCTTTTTTTGTAGCAGGGACTTCTTTGTGTATTAGGCCACCCCCCCCCCCAATGTAACCAATCCTCCAAGAGCTTACAGGACTCTTAGTACAGGGCCTACTGTAAGCTCCAGGTGGATTGGCTACATCAGGGGGTGTGGCCTAATATGCAAAGGAGTTCCTGTTACCCAAAAAAGCCCTGGGTAAAATCCATTGCTGAATATGCTGCTCACAGAGCTGCATGCACAGGAGAGGAGGCCTGGAGGAAGGCATGCCTCCGTGGCATCTTGGAGCCTTCATCTGGGTATGCTATATGGGGCAGGCTGGCACACATGTAGTTGCTGCCTTGAACCATCAGTTCCTCCCACAGAGGAACCCAATGGCCTCTGGCCATGCCTATGTGGTCCAAAGGAAGATCTGATCTATTGATGTCCATATGAATGGCATTATCTCCCATTCAAGGTAATGGCCAAGGTCCAGCATTCTTTTCCTCTGAGCAACTTCTCCCCATGCAGGTATGCCATATGGCTCTGGAGATTCCCCCCCCCCCCCCACAAAGAATTTTAATTACTCCTAATCTGTTAAATGACACTTCACTGTCTCTAAACTCTGGGCATTTTGGGAAACATTAGCTGCATCCTCAGGTACAGGGCTTATTTTTCTGGAAAAAGAGGTCCCTTAATTCTCAAGAGGGAAATGAAGGAGAAACACACAGGAGCCCCTCATGGACTTTTAAACATTTTTTGTTTCCATTTAGAGGTTCTGGAACTCAGTTCCACTGCATTCCCCCACAAAAGAAAGTTCTGCTCCAATAAAAGATGTGAAATCCATGAAATCCCTCAACCCCAGTTGTCCATATAGGGAAAATCCCCCCACCCCCCGAATTAAGCTTATAGCAGCTTCAAGAGACAGTGAGGATTTCTGTATGGGAAACAGCATGAAGGAGAAAGGGTTAACTCCCTTTCAAGCACTCTAATGTTGCAGCCCAAATCCAGTTTGCCGTTCCTCACCCCCTCCGCAAATGGATGCTTTTCAGTGGATGCTTCTGTTTCCATTTTCTCACTGAGCTGCACCTGCTGCGCAGTTTCCTCTGGAGAAGGCTGTTGCAGACCATAGTCCTTTTTTGTGAGCCTGTTCACTGCAGCTAGCCTTCAGATTCTGGATGGAACTAGGGATGATCCCAAATTTTGCCCCAGATTTTGGAGTTCAAATTCCCAGCCATGGTGTTTCCATGTAATGGATGCATTTGGGAATCTCTCAGTTTCACGGCTACAGGGCCTGCCCTAGCCTATCTGGCACCCTAGGCAAGGCTAACTTCTGATGCCCCCCTCAACTAATCACATCACCAAGTTACATGGGGCGCACCTAATTCGATGCCCCCAGAAGGCCGACGCCCTAGACCAGGGGTCCTCAAACTTTTTAAATAGGGGGCCAGTTCACTATCCTTCAGACTGTTGGAGGGCCGGACTGCTGTTACTGTACAAGGCCGCGGGCCGTCAGTTCTCCGTCTTCTGCATCTCTCTCCCTTCCCCACACCACACACCCCGGCCTGGGAACTCACCTCACCTCGGTATCACCTCACACTCTGTCTCCGCCGCCTCAGCCCAGTGCCGGAAGTGTGCGTTGCTAACGCGAGTTTAGGTCGAACGTCACTTCCGGTCTGATTTTGCCATAACCCGGCGGGCCGCATAAACGTCCTCAGCGGGCCGCATCTGGCCCTCGGGCTGTAGTTTGAGGACCCCTGCCCTAGACAATCACTTAATTTGCCTAGTGGCAGGGCCAGCCCTGCACAGCTATTTTTAAAAGTGTTTTGCAAATCATTGTGCCTTTGTAGGTTGCTGCAGCTGTAGTTCCTCTCAGGTCAAACCAGGTTTGATGCTGGGGATTCCATGTCTGGAGCACCCCATTAAAAAAAAAAAAAAGTTATGTGGCTGTGAGGATCCCATTTGGACCAGAACCATGGTGTGAAGGGAGGAGATGTAACCCCGCCTTCTGCTAACATTTTCCTGGTCTAAAACAGCCCCAGAGGGCCACCTCTGTGAACCTGTAGTCATATCTGTATATTTCCCTAACAGGAAAACACTCTGGAGCCATTCGAAATCAGGAAAATGGCATGCGGGGAGACAAGCATTTTCTCTGGTCCCAATCCCACTGCACATATGATAGTTGATACTTTTAAATTTAAAAAAAACAACAACACTGGGAGGTCTGGACACAAAACACCAGTACCTCATCGAGTCTGGCTCAGCTTGTTAGTGTCTTCTTCTTTCCCCTGCAATACTGAAGTGAGTATGTGCATTTATAGAACACTAAATTGCCATCTCCCTGGGATCATACGTATGATGGCATCAGGATTCTTTTTGTGCTGGGTTTTATCCGGTCACAGGAGTTTATGCCTACTCTGGTGCACAGAAACACTGCACTAAAAAAATCATCACGAAATTGCATCTAGATTGCTTTTTCTTTTCTTTTCTTTTTGCAATATTTTATTGATGTGCTCACACACTCCCTAGTAATATTGGAGGGGGAGAGAGATGCTAATGAACTGAAGAAATTAAAAGCTGCAGAGTGCTCATACTGCAATCCCAGAATTAATTTTAGAAATTCCCCGAGGTGAACCCAAATCAGGGAGGAATGTAGCACAGCTAAGAGCAGAACTGTAAAGGAACAGGGCTGCTGAAATGGGTTTTGATGGAGAGACGTTAGTGATGTTCATAGTTTCATAGAATCATAGAGTTGGAAGGGACCTCCAGGGTCATCTAGTCCAACCCCCTGGACAATGCAGGAAACTCACAAATGCCTCCCCCTAGTTTAATATTAATGGTACAGCCCTGCCATGAGTGTTATAGTCAAGCCTGTTTTAGGCTCTAGGAAGAATGAGTCACCAGTTCAGGCAGGGCTGACCGTGGATAAACATTTAGTTGATTAATCGCCTGCATTGATTAATTAATTCATTGATTAAAGTTGCATATTCTGTTTTTACTTTATGCACAGAGCATCTTAAAATAAGTCATTTTCTCCCATATAGTTGTAACTAGTGGAAGGCCTGTAGCCAGGATTTCAAGTGTTGGGGGGCATTTAAATTTCTCAGGGGACACTTTAAGTCTTGCCAGGGAGCTGTGCACTGGTACTCTGTCTGTCTGCCTCTGCCAGGTTGTCCTTGGCAGCAGCAGGTGGGGCTTCCTTGCTTTACAAAGGACCACCTCCCCCGCCCCTTCTGATCTCTTAACAGGGAGGACTGGCCTGTCGCAACCTGCCTGCTTGCCTCCCAGGCAGTGGCAGCAGGAAGGGAAGGCCGTAGGTTGGGGGCCCTGAGTCAGGGGGCCTCGCCAGGAAGTCAGGGGCAGGGCCCCCACATGCCCCTCCGCAGCTATGGGCCTGGCTAATGGGAGACCAGAGTTGTAACAAAAGCTGCTTGGTCTTTAATGACCCTCTCTCCAGCCTTGGGAAGGTGACACCCAGAAGTTTGGGAACAGATGGTGACACTAGAAGCATTTACCGTTTGGATTTAAGCTGAGGATCTAACTACATGTTATAATTTCCCCGAGTATTCCCCTTCAACTAGTCTACGAACAAAGTCTGGGAGTTGCATTCTCAGAATACGGTTCCAAGGCACATGGGGTCCCAATTCAGATTTGGGGAGCCACTGAGCATGTACTGGTGGCCTGTATGCATACTGGGGTTGCCAAGTCCAATTCATGAAATACCTGGGGACTTTGGAGGTGAAGCCAGGAGACTTTGGGGACAGAGCCAGGAGACATTAGGGGTGGAGCCAGGAGCAAGGGTGTGACAAGCATAACTGAACTCCGAAGGGAGTTCTGGCCATCACATTTAAAGGGACCGCACACCTTTTAAATGCCTTCCCTCCATTTGGAAATAATGAAGGATAGGGGCACCTTCTTTTGGGGCTCATAGAATTGGACCCCCTGGTCCAATCTTTTTGAAACTTGGAGGATGTTTTGAAGAGAGGCACCAGATGTCACGTTGAAAACTTGGTGCCTATATCTCAAAAAACAGCCCTCCCCCAGACCCCCAATACCCGCAGATCAATTTGCTATTATACCCTATGGGAATAAGGTATCACAGTTATGATTCAGACCTTTGGTCCATCTGCCTCAGTATTGTCTATTCTGTTTGGCAGCAGCTTTCTAGGGTCTCAGAAGAGAAGAGTGTTTCCCAATACCTGCTGCCTTTTTAAAGTGAAGGTGCCCAAAACATGTATTGCATGAAAATGGAAATCTACAGATTCCCCTAGTATTAACTCAATGGTACACAATTATTTGAGACCACTACATTATGGATAAGATCACTGTGGGTATCTCCCAAGCAGACCCATATCAGAAATACCTTAACTGTGTAACAAAATGGTCATCCATAATTAGGGTTGCCAAGTCCAATTCCAGAAATATCTGGGGACTTTGGGGGTGGAGCCAGGAGACTTTGGGGGTGGAGCCAGGAGACTTTGGGGGGTGGAGCCAGGAGACACTGGGGCGGAGCCAGGAACAAGGGTGTGGCAAGCATAATTGAACTCCAAAGGGAGTTCTGGCCATTATATCTAAAGGGACGGCACACCTTTTTAAATGTCTTCATTCCCTCCACCAGGCGCTCTCCTGGGCCTCGAAAGCGGCGGCCTCGGCATGGTGGGGGTGGTGGCCGAGCTGCTGCAGGCTGGGCTGGCGGAGGCGCGGCAGCGGCAGCTGGGGGTGACGGGAGGCGGCCAGCTGCTTATGAACATATGATGCTGCCTTATACTGAATCAGACCCTTGGTCCGAGACCGCACTCTGCACATGCCCCAGAGCCTCCTCCCGCTCCCCAGCTGCCAAGCGCGAGCCCTTCCCCGGCTCACGGGCCGCCCTGCTCCTTGCCTCCTCATCCCCCGCAGAGCCAAGTGGCGCGTCTTTGCGCGGCTGAAAACTAAGCACCCCAAACCGCGGGCATCTCCGCCTGCCCTTGCAGCCCCCTGCCCTCCACGGCAGGCCACCCACCCCTGCACCCCTGAGCGCGGCACTGCACGCCCCCCCCGCTTTCGCTCCGCCGACCCCCCCTTGCAGCTAGGCACAGCCCCCATCGCCCATCTGGCAGAAAGCAACGCCCGACCGCCTCCCGGGCCAGCTGTCCGATCCCCGGGCAGCCAGGGAGGGCTCAGCGGCCGGCAGCCCGCGAGAGGCTCACACTCCCGTCCCTGGCCGGCATGCTCCCGTAGGCGGGCGGGGGCACTGAAGATGGGCTCGCCGGCCGTAGAGGGGGTGCTGCGGCGGCTGCTGCAGGCTTGCCGCGCTCCTGGCCTCCCTCCACCCTTCCCTTCTCTGAGCGGGCAACGCTGCTGAGGGTGAGACGGAGCGGGCGATGCCGCTGCGCTGCCGCCTCTTCTTCGCTTCCCAAGCAGAGAAGCGGCTCCTAGATGGGGCGGCTCGCCATGCTTTTTGGCGCCCTTCCCCCCCTCCCCCCCTGCTTCCATTTTTGGGGGGAGCGGGGGAAGAGGCTGGAAACCCTGGTTTCCCCCGCCAGGGCGGGAGGGTTGGGACCCCTATCCATAATAGAAAAGACCGTAGATTTATACCCCACCCTATTCTCTGAATCAGAGTCTCAGAACGGCTTACAATCTCCTTTATCTTCTTCCCCCACAACAGACACTCTGTGAGGTAGGTGGGACTGAGAGAGCTCTCCCAGAAGCTGCCCTTTCAAGGAAAATTCTGTGAGAGCCATGGCTGATCCAAGGCCATTCCAGCAGCTGCAAGTGGAGGAATGGGGAATCAAACCTGGCTCTCCTAGATAAGAGTCCGCACACTCAACCACTACACCAAACTGGCTGGGTTAAAAAAAAAAAAAAAGTAAAGGTGCCACGGACTGAACCTGGGATCTTCTGCATGTAATGCATGTGGTCTACCATAGAGCCACAACTCCCCAGAAAGACACCTAGCCTGGTGAATAAAGCAGCTGTTTTGTATGTAGACAGTCCCAAACAGTACCTCTGTGAGCATAAATTAGAAATAAGATCAAATGCTAATGTGAAGCAGAAGGCGAGTTGCAATGGCGAAAATTGCTGATGAACCTTCCCCACCAAGATGACTGAGCGATAAAGCAGCAGGTGATATCCAGCACTGATAAGTAAAAAGAAATGCACAATGGAAAATAGCACTAATTATAATTCTAAATTATGCAATGCACCGTGTTAGAGCTGAAACCATCTGTTAATCGCTCAGGAGTGAGACCTTTCAAAGTATACTGGAAATGCCAGCAGAATATATTGCAGTAATTAAAGTTAATAATCAATATATAATACATATATAAAATCCCAGTTCCCTCCTGGCATGACACTCATACTTTGGTAAAGTCTCAAGTGGCTGAGGCCCGCCCAGGTGGAGGGAATCATTTAAAAGTTCTCTCAGCCATGTAAGAGCTGATTGGAGAGAAGCAGCTCCCACACAGCTGGGAAAAGGCACCGTTTGCGCAGATTACCCAGTAGGTAGTAATATGTTCACATGTGAACTTGCCTTGATTGTTAAAGACTGTTCTTAGGAGCCAACCGCGAGCATTCCCACTTTCAGAGGTGAGGTGGGTGGTGTGATAAAACAAGCCCATCACTTTTGAGCAGTGCAGGGAATTTGCACAGTGGGCTGGTGTCCCAAGTTACCCCAGCCCTCAGTGAAGAGTCCATTTCTCCACCCCAAGAGAGATTTTTTATTTATTATTAACTGGATTTTTGGTCGCATCCTTCCCTGCGTGCAGGGCTGCAGGCGACTCACAACAATTAAAAACTCAGATAAAACAATACGTAAAACGTTCTACAGTTATGCAATAAAATAATCACACCAAGATGGCCCATAAACATAGGAGCATATTCTCCAGTGGGTCTGTAAAGTGCCCAAGTTTTAAACCATGGGCAGTGGGCAATCACACACACACATGTATCACAGTCACAGAACACACCAGGGCAGGGTGGGTGGAGCAGGGGAGGTCAGAATAACGAGATACCCACTGCCTCAACCAAAGACCTGGCGGAACTTGTAACCAGCAGTGTCCCCACAGTCTTTTATGGCTATGTTGGTTTAATCCTTCTGGGATCTAAACTATTTTTTCTCTCTCTTTACAAACTGTTCTCCAAGGGTGCCCAGCTTCCCACCAGAGGTGGGGTTTCCCCCAATTTCGGGGCCCTAACCTGCCACCACGTGACTGGCCACCAGCAGGGGCACCAAGGAGCTCTGGCGCACCGTGACATGCCCAGTGTGATGATGTCACCCGGAAGTGACATTACCTCACTGGGCACGTTGCCAGGGGGGGATGCTCCATCGCATAGGAAAAAACTCTATTATTACCATAAATTTTTTCTAAAGTAATAGAGTGACCCCCCAGGCAATGTGCACGGTGTGATAACGTCACTTCTGGGTGATGTCACTGTGCCGTTCTTGCAAAGTGTGTGCAAGAAGAGTTCCTTGCCCGGAGCCAGGTAGGACCTGGCAACCCTAGCGCACATTTTAGAAGTATGACCTGTTGCAGCCATGCAGATCCAGGCAGAAGTTTCTCCACGTTGTATTTGGGTCAAAATGCACATTAGGTTTTACACAAGTTCCTAACACAGACTGGCAGCCATCTTATAGCTGCAGGTCCCCAGTGCCACCTCCTTGTAGAAGTGCCATAGGACCTGATCTGGGTCAAGAGCAGAGGAAGAGGGGCTACTGCCCCCCCACCCCTGCCATGTTTTGAAGCCGGAGCAGGGAAGACATTATAAGGAGACTGCACTGCAAGTATTCAGTGCATATTCAGCCCCCTTTAAGGGTCATTTAGGTTCTGAAAAATGATGCCAGTGGAGGAGGCAGGAGCCCGTTCTCCCCCTACACCATGGTCCTGATCCTAATCTGGCCCCTGCAATATTTTTATACAGAGTTGTCAGCTGCAAGTTTACAGCAGCAGTGCCCTGTGGAGAACTCATGTAAAACATAACACGTAGTTTGGCCCTTGGTACATTAGTAAGAGTGTCCTCTTTTTTTGTTGGTTTGTTTTGGATAATTACTCACCTTTTACTAATCTATAGCAAAGCTTTCCAGTGAGGCTTATTTCCAACTAATTTTTTAGAATATTGATGTTGTTTTAATGATCTTTTTCTTGAGAAAGCTGTTTTAGGCTGAAAAGCATCGGCAGAGTGCAAATCAAAAGCTCCTTTTCTAAACCTGTAAATTTATACAAGTTAATTGTGGAGTGGGTTGTCATTTCAACACAGCAGGGCAGCCACCATCTTCTCAGTGGTGGTTCCCTACTGATAGAAGTCTCTCTTTCCTGCCAATTCAACTCTTTTAATAGGGTGGTTTTAGCAAAACTATGGCTACTTACCATAGCGTTTAGCGCTACGTAAACTAATGCAGCTGTCAGATTTGGCTGTATTTTATTTGCCGTTGCTTTGTTGTTCAGCTTTTATAATATTTTGAAATGATACTTTATACTGCCCAATAAACTTTGAGTGGAAGGCGCGGCAAAAATCCGTAATGAATTATAAGCAAATATTCATGTATAATAACCAGAATGGTTTAGCTTGATTCTTAGGCCAGTATGTACCTTTGCACAAGAGAATGGGAGATAAAATGGAGGAGGGGGAAGAGCAAAGTGGGACCGCCTTTCTCCCAGCAAGAGAGGAGGGTGCAAGAGGGAGAACGGTGCACGAGCAAGTAAGTGTTCATGTAGGAGAAGAGAGCAATGGTGGGCAATGGAGGCAGGGGCGAGTGTGAGTGAGTGGGTGTCAGGGGCAGTAATGGAAAGCAGTAGGGGGGTGGCAATAAGCCCCACTGAAAGCCCTCAGTCTCAGCAGCTGCCCTGACTCAAAATATGCTGCTGCAGGGCCTGGCAGGAGAAGCGCCTGTGCCACCTATGCTTCTTGCAGGAAATACATTGACCAGTTTCCCACTAATAATAATAATAATAATAATAATAATAAAAAAAATTATTTTTATATCCCGCCCTCCCCCGCCGAAGGCAGGCTCAGGGCGGCTCACAGGACATGGTGTATACCATGATTACAGTAAAATACAATCATTACTATAAAAACAGTTAAAATATAGTTAAATTACATTCATAGATTAAGTTAAAAGTTAAATAAAACAGTTAAACCATTGTAGATTATTAATTAAGGTACTACAATTCAGAATATGTCTAGGATGGCTACATGTCATTAACCGGGTTCCATCTTAAAAGCGAGCTGAAAGAGGGCGGTTTTGCAAGCCCTGCGAAACTGATTCAGGTCTCACAGGGCTCACACCTCCTCTGGTAGTTGATTCCACCATTGGGGAGCCATTGTTGAGAAGGCTTGCTCCCTCGTTGTTTTCAGTCTAGCCTCCCTTGGTCCAAGGATTTTTAAAAGATTTTGGGAACTAGATCTCAGTGCTCTCTGAGGAACATATGGAACTAGCTTTTCGCCACTCTCGCACTCCACTTCTCAGCGGGGCTTCCGTCTGATTTCACACTATCTGCTCTGGGGCTGCAACTAGCTTCACCTTTTTCGCTCAGCAAACAGAAACTTCTAAAAACCAGTTTCTGTTTGCCATGTGAACAAGGTGAAGCTCGTTGCAGCCCCGGGGCCGATAGTGTGAAATCGGATGGAAGCCCTGCTGAGGAGAGCGTGAGAGCGACGCAAAGCGAGTGGGAATTGGGTCACGGGGATAGAAAGCACTGAGCTATTTTTAACCAGTTCAGGAATGTACAATTGAGTGAATCATCTTTTTAAGCAACATTAATCAAATCATTTACATATATTTGCATTTATCAAGATACCAAAATGTAAAGCTAATGTACAAAAGCTGCCACTGTTTATTAGAAGGAAAGGTCCTCTTTCTTTTATTTTTGAGCTCTCATTGTATTAGCTGATTGGGACCAGAACCTAGCCCCTTATTGACGGTCCCTGCTATTAAAAGTTTGCCCTTCCCAATTAAAATTGGCCTACTGCAATTAACGAACTGAAGTTTGTGCAATTAATCTGCAGCATAAACCAATTAAAGCTTCCAGTTGTACTTTATAGGCCCCAGTTTGATATGTGAGTAGGGTACGAATCTCCAGTTGTACTGAAATACAAAAGACATTTTATAAGAACAAAGTCAAGGTTCTCTGTCACATGGTAGAACAAAGTTTGAGTCCAGTGGCATTTTTAAAACCAACCAAGTTTTATTCAAGACTTTGTTGGTCTTCAAGGGTGCTGCTGGACTCGAATTTTGTTCTACTGCTTCAGACCAACACGGCTGCCCACTTGGCTTCTTAAAACAGATCACCTTGAGAGCCAGGAATGGCAGTTGCAAAGAATAAAATATATTAAAATCTGTGAACGCTGATTCTGTTCATGGACACTCAGTGTGTGAGTCAATGTAACTCTAGTGTTTGTATGAGAGCTTTGAATGTGCTGCTCGTTGAACAAGTTTTAATTAGTGTGATGTTTACGTCTGTTTATGGTTAGATCTGTTGTTGTGCTGACTATTGTTTGAATCCTTACAAAAGGAGCGCTTAAGTCGTAAGGATCCTTTGTCTACTTGAAGCATCTCCCTTCAGAGATTTTTCCCAAGGATGTTTGACAAAGAGAGAGGTTTTTTTCATGGGACTCATAAGCTTTCTTGTGAATAGTTCAAAACCAACTCAGGATTCAAGTGCTGATTCCGCTGGCCTAAAGATTTCTGTGCTGGCCCTGAAACTTAAAAATTTTAACACGGCGTTTTGTGTTGTCTGAAGTGTTTTACGATGAATGCATACGCTCAGTCAAATAGGTAACGGCGTCAGTCCGGAGTGGGAAGGGACTAGGGGATCGCCTTGTGGCTGGCGATAACAGATGAGCATCCTTCTTTCCTATGGGAACCTTTCCAGCACTGGGAAATGAACATGCATCACCCACTGGTTGCAAGCATTTTCTCATTCATCAAGGGACAGACAAAATGAGTGCAATCCCAAATGTCTGGAAAAGACAGCTCCTAAGTGTAGTTAAACCTGTATCCCTTCTTCAGGGGAAAGGATGTTGTGGAAAAATCCAAAGGATTCTGTAGGCATGTGTCCCTGGAATGCACTGCGGACTACATTTGAACAGAAGGAACATGCTCGCCGACTTCTTTGGGCTTTAATATTATCTTTTATGATTCCTTCTCCTGAAAAAGAGATGCAATTCAGAACAATGTTGGACCGTGTTGTTGTGTGTGTACCTTCTGGAATTTGTTTGTTCTTTGCTGTTCTTTGGCGCTCCCTCATTTGGAATCACGGGACCAAACGTTGGATTGTGCAGGCGATCATTGTGGTTTAATCGAGGGCTGCAAACTGGACAAGGGTTGTCCTTCCCCCTCTGTGAGATTTTCCTAATAGAAATCAGCCTGCCTTTCCCCAAATTCTATTAGTCACACTAAGAGAAAAAGACAAGCACAATACAGGGGGATTTTTTTTTTCTTTTGTGGGCTAATAGTAGTTGAGAGAAGATTCTGTATAGAAAATAGTGCAGATGGAAAAGGTTAAATCTCTCCTTTTTGGCCCTGCAGTTCTGACCCAGATTGGAGCAGCGGCCTGCAATTGCTTTTTAATATTTTAAAAAGTCAGGAAGTCTGACCACAGATCTTTCACACATTATGTAGTTTGGCCCTCGTGTTATATCAGTTCAAATGCAGTTATACATTATTTTCATGTAAACGTTTAAGCTTAATTATAAGTTCAGCCCCCCAAAAAGTTTAAAAAGTACATTTTTCTCGTTTTCACTAGCTAATAAAGATACTTGTTTTATTGTTGACACCTGAACAAAGGAGCATTGTGAACTGCTTGCTCTAATTTCTTGACACAGTGACTATTCTAAATACAAACAAAGTACAATTGCCTGTCTTTCTAGAATTATATATACACCATTAATTTTCTAACCACGTTTCCATAACACTTACCCTATAAAACATTTCCCGTAATTGAGTTGAAGCCGTTCCATGATGCAGTGGGGTAATCTCCAGATGTATCGTATCCATTAAATTGCAGTTTATTTTATTTTTTTATATTAATGTGGGAAGTAGATCACTTTCAGTACTAGCCTAGATGCTCCAAATCCTTACAAATTCGATTTGACTAGGGCAATTGGTTTGACTTCATAGAATTCTGGTCTGGAATATCTGTTGGAATATGCTGTTATTTACCACATCTAGAAATATTATGCCAGGGGAAATTGGCATGTCTATGTAAGACAAGACATTTCAGACTTTCTGCCTTTCGGGAACACTTTCTGCTATGATACACGATGTTGTCATGATATCAGCATGGAGAGGATTCTGGGGCACATTTTAGAGCTGAAGTTCAATGTAAACATGCCACAGACTGGGCTTTTTGTGTCCCGCTATTCGTCAACCAGAACTGAGTGGTATATATTTTTCAAGACATTGAACATAGCAATGCAGCTGTACATATCAAGAATTGTGGGACACTTCTTAGAGGGGAAGCTTGTTCCTTATTACAGTACTGATCTTCTCAGTGAGGAATCCCTGGGAAACTCCTCCAAGGAACTAGTTAAGTTTGAAAACCTCATGTAAGGGAAAATACTTTTTTTTTTTTTGACAGGTGCAGATTATCACAGTTAGCTTCCCAAGCCAACCTGGTGTAGTGGTTAGAGTGTCTGGGAGACTCAGGTTCAGATCTGCTATAGAAGCTCACCTTGAGACAGTCATTCTCTCTCAGCCTAAACAGAGGATGGAAGATTGATGCTATGAACTGCACAGTGGGGGAAATCCTTTCCTAATGCCCTCAATGCAATACCACCTGGAAGTGACATCATATGGGGATGTTCTGGTATTTGGGCAAACTCTATAGTTTTGAAGGCAAAAAAACTATAGAGTTTCACCCAAATGCCAGAGCGTCTCCATTACTTCCGTGTAATGACATCACATTGGGGACATTGTGTGGCATCCCTGCCCACCTCTGGCACACCCCCAAAATCCCCCCTGCCAGACAAGCAAGGGGATCTGGCAGACCTACTAAAACCTTGAATCAAGTCTGGTAATGATGGGCAGCCAGTGGAATGACTGTAGAACAGGAGTGATACATGCGTTCCACCTAGCTCCTGTTAACAGCCAAGCTGCTGCATTCTGCACCAGCTGGAGTCTCCAAGTTGAAAGCCTTCTGGTGTGAAAATTTGTAGAACTGTAGTATTTTGGGAACAGGGCTGCAAGAATTCATAGTCATAAAGTCTTGTAATTGGAAGGCCATCTAGTCCACCTTCCTTCTCAATGCAGGAAGTCTAGAACCACAGCATTCCTGACAGATGGCAGTTCAACATCTGCTTGAAGCCCTCCAGTGCAGTGCAGCCCTCCTCTCCCCTATAATTGTTTTGTTGCTGTTGTTGAATGACTCATTCCATTTGGAAGTTTCTCCTAATGTTCAACCACAATCTACAGCCCTTTAACTTCAGCCAGTTACCTCTACAGTGCAATCCTGTTCACACTTAACACCCTTCTAAGCCCATTGGGTCCTATGGGTAGGATCTGGTTATTTATGCATTATGTGTATATAAAGTACCATCAACTCACAGCCAGCGTATGGCAACTCCATAGGGTTTTCAAGGCAAGAGACCAGGACAGTTGGTTTGCCCTTGGCTTCCTTTGCATAGTGATCCTTGTATTCCCTGATGGTCTTCCATCCAAACACTAACCAGGGGTCAGCCCTGCTTAGCCTCCGAAATCTGGCAAGGGCGGGCTAGCCTGGGCCATCCTTGAATTGAATGTGCCTCCTAGAACTCCCTGCGTAATCTTCTGTGGCGCATGAGAGTTGCATTACATACAAGTATAAATTATTACATCTCCAAAAGCACTCTGGCAAGAAGACATTTTGCTGCTGCTGTCATTTAATGAGAAGAGACCTATAAAAGGACAATTGAATGACTGCTGAGCGCTGCCAGGCAAGGTGAGCTTATGACACGTAGCGCACAGTGGCACAATGCCTTTGCGACAGATGGTCCAGCTCAGCACGAGTGTCAGATCACCTGTTTTAACCTTGTTATCTCACTCTTTCTCACAATAATAATATTTGAAGTTGGCAGTCAATTCAAGCGATGAGGGAATACTCTCAAGCTGCTGCTATCTTTTAATGCGCTCAGGATGCTTGATGGTTGTCACCGTGGATCCCAACATATACAAATCTCTTTCCAATATATGATAACCCCTGGCCACAGCATAAGCCTGGAATCAGGGTTTTCCAACTGTGTTCCAGGGAAATCCTGGGGTATGTCAAAAGCCTACCAGAGTTTGTTGCAAGCTCTAAGAAGGAGCTCTTAGGTTCACAGGAATTCCAAGGAAATGTCACACTAGATCAAAGGAGGCCAAACTTGCTTAATGTAAGAGCCACATAGAATAAATGTCAGATGTTTGAAGCCATAAGACTACAACAGCTTTGTAAGCCGCCCTGAGCCTGCCTCGGCAGGGAGGGCGGGGTATAAATAAAAATTTATTATTATTATTATTATAAGACATGAATGTCAGATGTTTGAGGGAGGCAGGAGGAGGAGGAGAAAGAGAAGAAGACAAAGACAAAGAAGAAGAAGAAAGAATTGGATTTATATCTTACCCTACACTCTGAGTCTCAGAGCAGTCACAATCTCCTATACCTTCCCCCCCTCCCCAACAACAGACAGCCTGTGAGGTAGGTGGGGCTGAGAGAGCACTTACAGCAGCTGCCCTTTCATGGACCACTTCTATGAGAGCCATGGCTGACCCAAGGCCATTCCAGCAGCTGCAAGTGGAGGAGTGGGGGATCAAACCCGGTTCTCCCAGATAAGAGTCCACGCACTTAACCACTACACCAAACTGGAAGGAAGGCATTTAAATAGATGGGGGAAAGGGAGAGCAAGGTGGAAAGAAAGCAACTTTAAATGCATTTCCTAAGCTGGCTGATGGGGGTGGGGCTTTGAGAGCCACATAATGTGTGTAAAAGAGCTACATGTGGCTCCCAAGCTGCAGTTTGGCCACCCCTGTGCTAGATCCAGATTTGCTTACAAGGAGATCTTTTAAAAAGCATCAGACTTGCTGTCAAATGCAGGGTAAACTTTCATCAGCAGGGTTCCAGCCGCACACAGCAAAACTTAGCTAGACCCCAGTGCATAACTAAAACTACACATCTTATACTCTAAATGCTGGATGCAAGCAAAAAAACACAATTTAAGCTATCCCAAACACTTGGATAAGCCAGGCCACCTCATACCTGGCTTCCAGTGGGGAAGAAGCAATCCAGGCCTCGAAGATAAGGAGCTGCTAACAAGCGTGCGAGAAAGATTCTCTTGGGAGTGGGCAATCCCTATTTTACCATGAGACTCAGAGCTGCTGAACCTCAGCATATAGCTAAGATGGAGTCACTCAGGCCCAATCCAGGGTTCTTCAGTGAGAAGAACAGTAGTGGCTGGCACATTTCTCTAGAATACAGCATGCATACAAACACCACTCTTCTCACACAGCGCAGCTCCAACTTGCTTGAATTGGATGTGCCTCTTTGAACGCTTCCCCCAATAATCTTTTGTAGCACATGAGGGTTTTCTCAGCAGAAAGGTTGACATGAAAGGGCTTCCCAGAAATGCAGAAAGTATGGAAACTTGAGCAGTACAGTGTTATGAAAGACTGTTTTTTTTTTCCCCTGCCCAAATTCTGAATGCCAGCAAAGGCCTCTGTGGGCTAGATTTTACATCATGAGAACTTATCAAGAAAGAAAGGATTGTTGCTGAAGAGTTTCAGTGAGTTCAGCCTGTGTTTGAGAAGTTTTTTCTCCGTTTTATTTCTTGTTTTGGGTGGGCTGTTTTTCCTCCCAATTCTACAGGACCAATAAAGGCCGGGACATAAAAACTATAAAGTCTCTTCGGGTGCTGCGAGTCTTGAGGCCTTTGAAGACCATCAAGCGGCTGCCCAAACTCAAGGTATTGACTTCTTCACTGCTGAAGTGCCGGTAACAGGTTTTCTTCTTCAAAGTAGCTTCTGTTCAGAACTGGTCCCATGTAACAAACCACTGGCAGAAATTACCACCGGCAGGGGAATCCAGGGTTTGCTCAAGGATCTTCTTGTGCACACAACACAATACCATCTCCCAGAGGTGATGTCATCATGTTGCCAATGCCAAGAGCGATGCTCTAGTTTTGGGGCAAAACTCTACGGTTTGTAGCTAATTTTAACATAGAGTTATGCCCAAAAACTAAAGCGTTGCTGTAGTGCTGTCAGCACTGTGATGATGTCACTTCTGGGTGACATCATGAATCACCTTTCAGGCCAGCTGGGGGCAGAATTTTCCACTGCCAGCCAGCTGGCCAGGTGCACGGAAGCACCCGACAAAAACGGGGTCCGGCAACCCCGACTGCTGACAACAGCTACTGCTATCACCACAGTTGTTTCTCTGCAGTAGCACTTGCTTCTAGGCTGACCAAATGCAAAGGATAATGTTGATTTTTTTAGCACAATCAATATAGTTACGTATGTAGATGTTGAGGAGATTCAGTTTTGACATACGAATTTTTGCAGTTTATAAATTAGTTTCACCAGTTTAATTAGCGTTCCTCCAAAGAATCCTGGGAGCTATCGTTTGACATGGTTGTTCTCTTTGAAAGACCCTCCCTCAGGAGATGAGATTAGAGACCTTCCTTCAGACTGTCCGCAGAATGCTGCTGGATCCTAAGCGGCGTGAACAGAGTTGCATAGGAAGGATGTCAGATTCCCCCACCCACCCCAACTTCAGCCTTCTGTAACCATCCTGAGATTGTGCTCTTGTAGAACAGTGTGGCACAGTGTTGCCAGCCTACAAGTGGGGCCTGGAGATCACCTGGAATCACAACCAAACACCAAACAATAGAGATCAGTTCCCCTGGAGAAAGTGATTGCTTTGCAGAGTGGACTCTATGGCATAGGGTTGCGGCCCTGAAGTCCCTGTTGAGGGTTCTCCATTTTGGGGGGCTTCTCCCCACCATATGCCAGCTGGCGAGTGTCACGGGTGCTGGGGGCCCTGCAGAAGAAGCCGAGCCTGCAGAAGAAACTGTGCCCCTGCCACCTGCACCAGTGCCCCCAGAAGATCCAAGCCCCCCTGCCTCGCCCTCTCGGGTGGCTCGTGTGCGTGACCGCCTTCGTCAGGACCTCAGGGATCGGAGGAGGGCGGCACGCTCATGAGCAAGACGCTCCCTGAGCCCTGAGTTTTGAAAGGATTCTGGCCCTTCTAGGAGTGAGGGTGCTTGAGTCTCAGCAGGATCCTGGCTGCCCTCTGAGTCAGCAATTAGCCCAAATGGGCAACAGACTGCAGAGGGCTATATAGCTGTGGGCTTTGAGAGAAGGCTTTGTGGAAGCAACTAGTCACTTACCTGACGTTCTAGCATCCACTTCGGCTTCTGGACCCCCTGACTTCGGCTTCTGAACCTCTGACCTACGATACCTGGACGGTGATTCGGTTTTGGCACTTTGGACCCTCCTTGCTACCCAGCTGCAGACCTTGGACTGCCCCTGGACTTCGCCTGGCCTGGCCCCAGCCTGTGACAGCGAGTGAGGGAAGCCCTGCTCCTAAAGTGATGTCTCCAATGCGATGATGTCACCTGGAAGTGACATAATTGTGTCTGGGACATTCTGGTTTTTCAGCAAAACTCTATGGCTTAAGCACAATTTTATCATGGAGTTTGCTCCAAAACCAGAGCATTCCCCACACAATGTCCCCGTCCACCCCTGGAATGCCCCCCAAATCCCCCCACCCGATCAACAAGGAGACCGGGCAACTGTACTATGGCATTATATACCAATGAGGTTCTTCCCTAGACTCTACCCCCCCTCCCCCCCGCCAATTCTCCAGGTATTTTTCCCAGACCAGAGTTTGCAACCTTAGTTGTGGTGGGAGTATACAGCAGGAGGGAGGGATCTGCAAAACTCGCAAAATGCTATTCCATGGGAAGGACGCCTGATTCACCAACCAGATCTGCACTTTCGGCCTCAGCAATGGGACACCATCTGTTGGGGTCTCAGTGGTCTTTTGGTTTTTAGCTGCTTGACTTGTGGATATTAATTGTCCTTTTATATTTTCATAGTGGCCCCGTGGCACAGAGCGGTAAAGCAGCAGTACTGCAGTACTGTGGTCTGAACTCTCTGCTCATGACCTGAGTTTGATCCCAACAGAAGCTGGGTTTCAGATAGCTGGCTCAAGGTTGACTTAGCCTTCCATCCTTCCGAGGTCACTAAAATGAGTACCCAGCTTGCTGTGGGGGAAAGTGTAGATGACTGGTGAAGACAATGGCAAACCACCCCGTGAAAGCAACGTCACTCCAGAGTCGAAAGCAACTGGTGCTTGTACACGGGACTACCTTTACCTTTTTTTATATTTTTAGGGTTGACATCTCTGGGTTGGGAAATACCTGGAGATTTTGTGGGTGGAGCCTGAGAAGGGCAGGGTTTGGGAAAGGGAGGGACTGCAATGGGGTATAAATGCCATGGAGTCCACCTTCCAAAGCAGCCGTTTTCTCCAGATGGACTGATCTCTGTCACCTGGAGTTCAGTTGTAGTCCAAGCAGATTTCCAGCCACCTTCTGGAGGTTGGCAGCCCTATGATTATGATGTTAGCTGCCATGGAAGCCTTTAACAAGGCCAAAAGGCAAAATATAAATGTAATAAATAAAATGTGAAGATCCTGCAGAGACAACTCTCCCCCTTCATAACTACCGTTTCCTAGATGCCCTTAAGGAAGAAGGAATGACATACCAGTTTAAGGCTGTGACCCCTTTGTCATACAGGAAGAAGAGAAGCAATACCCACTCAAAATCTCTATTCTGAATAGCTATGAAATGCTCTTTGCCTCTGGTCATCCTGTGCTCTGCCACTGCTGACCTAGAAGCTTGTTACCCTGCCATTGATTTTATCTCCACACTAAAACTGCTTCTTGTAGAATCCTTCCCTGCAATTTCAGGGGGTCTGAGTATTTCCCCCAGCGCGTTGATTATTGTGTTGCCACAAAGGTAAGGTTCCCGCCGAAGCATCTGTGACTGCAAAATCGAAGTGACAAATGCCATGCAATCCTTTTTGTTAGAATCGGTCACAATATCACAAAACTGTCTGCAGGTGGTGGGGAGGGTCCCAGTTCTCCAGAACTCTTCATTAGGGAGCTAGAGATTTGAAAGCAAGGTGGGAGGGGATGTCAGACCATGAAGTTAAGTCCTCTGGTCTATGTCTACCACACAGGGCCACCCGGGAGGGACGGTGGCTCAGTGGTAGAGCATCTGCTTGGGAAGCAGAAGGTCCCAGGTTCAATCCCTGGCATCTCAAAAAAAGGGTCCAGGCAAATAGGTGTGAAAAACCTCAGCTTGAGACCCTGGAGAGCCGCTGCCAGTCTGAGAAGATGACTGACTTTGATGGACCAAGGGTCTGATTCAGTATAAGGCAGCTTCATATGCTGACTTCCTACCTCACCCACTAGGGAAACAAGGCGGTTACTTAGGGTGCCGAGAGGGGGGGCATGAATTGGGCTCTCCCCCTCCTGGTGCCCAAGACAACCACCTGGTTTGCCTTGCCTCTCCCACCCTGCCACTGCCAGCCCCCTCCCTTCCACTGTGCTCCCACCCCCTCGAAGCTCACTGCGACAAGGCTGGGCTGTACCGGCTTTGAGGCAGCTGCACATTGTTTGAAGCCAGAGCTGGAGGAGGCTTCGCTCTCCCTCACTTCCGGTTCCAGAAAGGAAGGGTGAGAAGGCTCCTCCCACACTGGCTTCAAAAAACGCATGGCTGCCTTGAAGTCGGTAGGGCCCAGCCTCGTCGCAGCAAGCTTTGGGGGGGGGGGGTGATGGGGCACGACAGAAGGAGGGCAGGAGGCACTGAGGGGGGGGGGGGTGTTAGGCAGGGAGCCTGCCTGGGACACCATGCGTCTTAGGGCTGGCATTGCTACCACAGGGTGGATTGCAGACCTAGCTAGATGAGGTCTTGAGTGGAACTGATTTCAGGTCACATCTAAAGCCTTCTGAGAAGAAGGAAAAAGAGTCTTTATTCGAGAATATCAAAGCCAACAGTTAATCAAATGTCTTTCCAGCAACCAAGCGGATTTCACAGGTCTAACAAAACTGGAGATGTATATAGATGATGCACTAGGTACAGAGTCAGTCAAAGGCAAAAATCAGTAATATTATCTAGAGGCTGAAGGTTAAACCCCTCATAAGCAGAGTCCATTCCCAGACCATCTTCAGTTGGGACATTGTACTCTTTTCCTGACTTAATTTAGTATTTCCTATAATAAAGCACAGATCATGCTAGCCCACAGAATGGATTCTTCCACAGACCAGTGTAGCTACTTACGCTCTCATGGCTGTAAAGAGCACCAGATATTATAAATGGCCCAGATGTTGCTGATGTTCTTGCACTACCTTGGTGTTGTTTGCCTTGATCCGGTAAAGAAAATGTCATGGCGAATGGTAGTTCTGAGGCCCTTTACATCTTCTTTGACAAAAGCATAGCTGATTGTCTATGATGAATCACCCCTTCTGGGTTTGCCTCCCACCTCCACCATAGGCTGTATTTGACTGTGTAGTAACATCGCTGAAGAACGTCTTCAACATCCTCATTGTCTACAAGCTCTTCATGTTCATCTTCGCTGTCATCGCGGTCCAGCTATTCAAGGGCAAGTTCTTCTACTGTACAGACAGCTCGAAAGATACAGAGAAAGACTGCATGTAAGTACACTGGAAAGCAGGGATGGGCCAAAAGCCACGCAGGAGGGACCAGTCACTCTCCAAGTGACTGAAATTGGTGCTATGCCTCTCCTTCAGTAATTCTGTAAATTTTTATTTCTTTATCATTAATTTAATTGGATTTCTGATTGCCCTTTAAAATAGCCAGGCTCAGGGGCAGTTAACAGAAAATTATAATTTACAAACAAATTATAATTTTAAAACAAATAAATTAGAGTCACTGGCTTGTTGTTGGGGTGTGACAAAAAACCCTGTGTGAAACAATGATGACATCAGGAGTATGACTTAATATGCAAATGAGTTCATGATAGGCTTTTTCTACAAAAAAAATAAGCCCTGGAGAGATCTAGCAACCTGTCATACCTGGGCATAGTCCAAGGAAGGATGAAGGGTCACTTGAGGCTGCTGTTGCTCTGGCAGTGTCTCAACCTGACTTGCGATGCAATCCTAAGCAATGGGTTGGTGTTTATAAGAAATGCCCAACAGGAACTTATTTGTATATTAGGCCATACTCCCCGATGTCACCATTGTTTCACACAGGGCTTTCTTTGTAGAAAAAGCCCAGCAGGAACTCATTTGCATATTAGACCATGCACTCCCAACACCAAGGCCGTTTTCCCACTGACCTTACCCCGGAGCGACGTCCCTCTTCACTGTGCAGCGTCTGCGCGGATTTCCCACCAACTGCTGCGCAGAACCAGGAAGTGCCGCAGCTTTTGCGTCGCAGATGTAAACCGCTAAAAACCAGTTTACATCTGCGATGCAAAAGCCGCGGCTCTTCCTGGTTCTGCGCAGCAATTGGTGGGAAATCCACGCAGACGCTGCGTGGTGAAGAGGGACGTCACTCCGGGGTAAGGTCAGTGGGAAAACGGCCCAAGTCAGCCTGGAACTGCTTGTGCATTCCTGCTCAAAAAGAAGCCCTGATCCTAAGCAAAGTCACACCCTTCTAAGCCCACTGACTTCAATGGACATAGAAGAGTGTAACTCTGTCTAGGACTGCCCTGTGAGAAACTTTCGTATTCCCTTAAGATCAGAAGCTGTCAGTGGACTGCCTGGATGGGCAGGGTGACTTTGGAGCCTACGAACACATCAAATCCAGAGGATCCCTCTGATTTTTGAACTACATAAGGAAGCATCAGTCAATCCAAGGGTTCTCAGTTCTAGTCCTCACCGCCTCAGGTTAAAAAAACAACAACAATACATTACAGACAACAGTTGGGAAACCAACTTTGAATTATTTATTTATTTATTTAGAACAGTGATAACACATCCTCTCCAGAGACCTGCCCAAGATGGCTGACAGGTTAAATGTTACAGTAAAATCCTAAAACCCAACTGGGGTAGCAATCTGTCCATTTGCCTCTGCCCTTCCTTAGGGCCTCTGCATATTAAGCATGACTTCTTTGCCCACTCTACAGTATAGTAAGCAGGAACCTTCAGAAGAGCATCTACTCTTCTTTCCCTTTCCCTTTCACATAAAACAGACACCTTTTTGACTTTGGAATCACAGTGGTCATAATATATATTTGCGCGTGTGAGAGAGAGAATTATAAATTTGCCAACTGTGGAAGAATAGCTTGTATCATGAATGTCCATTCCAAAGGAGAGTGTCTCGCGCAGCCCCTCCAAAGACCACCCTGTCACTGAGAGATGATGAAGAAGAAGACGATATTGGATTTATATCCCACCCCCCACTCCGAATCTCAGGGTCTCAGAGCCGCTCACAATCTCCTTTATCCTCCTCCCCCACAACAGACACCCTGTGAGGTGGGTGGGGCTGAGAGGATTCTCACAGCAGCTGCCCTTTCAAGGACAACCTCCGCCAGAGCTATGGCTGACCCAAGGCCATGCTAGCAGGAGCAAGTGAAGGAGGGGGAATCAAACCTGGTTCTCCCAGATAAGAGTCCACACACTCAACCACTACACCAAACTGGCTCTCTTTTGTAATCTTTTGTAATTGGAATTCTGATCCACTTCACTAGCGCATGAAATCAAAGGTTTCTCTTGGGCCATTCCTGCGGCTCTCAGTTATGTTTTAAATCCTTTAGGCAGAAATTAATGTTAATATTAAGCCCAGCACCGGGCAATCATTCAGCAGCAAGAGCCACGCCAGAAATCTACAACAAGCTAGGAATCGAAGCTAAGTTTAAAATGCCATTGAGAGGTAATTAAGAATGTGTGTATCATTTTCATAAATCTGGCAGATGCCTGATTACACTCGGGAATTCATACTGTGTCATCGGATACTATCCTCTTATTCTGAAATGCCGAAAATGTGGGGTTTATTGGATGTATTTGAAATTAGGAAAGTTGCAAAATATCACACCATTTCATTTTTCTTCAGGTGAATCTGGTCTCCCCCCGCCCCCCGATTCATTTGCATTTTTTGTCATTACAAACCCGCTACTGTGATATTGAATAGTTTTACCTTATAAATGAAAAATTGGTATCGCTATTGCTTGTACAGTGCCATCATCATATGTGATGAATGTTTGTTTTGCGAGATATCATAATCAGAAAAGGCAGGGCTTTTTTCTCTAGGGAGTTCGTCATCAATGTTCCATCCAGTGTTCCCTCTAAGCTGAGTTAGCATGAGCTAGCTCACAGATTTTTAGCCTCCAGCTCGCACATTTTTGTCTTAGCTCAGGAAAAATGGCCCCAGAGCACAATAATTCATGCAGTAGCTCACAACTTTAAGGCCAGTTGCTCACCACTTTAATACCAGTAGCTCACAAAGTAGATTTTTTGCTCACAAGACCCTGCAGCTTAGAGGGAACACTGGTCCCATCCCACTTCTGACTCCAACGGGAGTTTGTTTTTGGTGTTGCGGTGGTGGACAGTAGTTGCTAAGATGGCGAGCTGAGAGAGTCACTGGTTCCCAGCTCCCATGCCATAGGTGGGCTTTAGGAGAGCCAGTGTTTCTCAGCCTGATCAACACACACTTATCTTTAAGCTCATGTCTACTCCTGTTATTTATAAAGTAGGAGGGGCAGATTTTTTTGGCCAAAAGGGGAGGAACCCTTTTACTGAATTGCTGCTTAAACCTCCCTGTCACCTCTACCCCCATATGTTCCAAGCTGACTTCCGCAGGGGGGTTTCTGTAGCAGGAGCTCCTTTGCATGCTAGGCCACACACCCCTTATGTAGCCAATCCTCCAAGAGCTTACAGGGCCTACTGTAAGCTCCAGGAGGATTGGCTACATCAGAGGTGTGTGGCCTAGTATGCAAAGGAGTTCCTGCTACTACAAAAGCCCTGACTTCCAGTATCAGAGCCCACCTGAGGGAGAAGTGGGATCAGAAGAAACTTCGAAGGGGTTTGTGAGCTGGGGGTAGGGGCAGGTTTTAGCCCCCCTCCCACCCCAGTGCACACTCGTGTTCCAGTGTTGCTGTAAAAACATATCCCATTTTGCATGTGATGGAGGCAAATCCTTTTCCTTTTCCCTCTCCCTGTCCATTTTTGCCACTTTTCCCACACTGGGTTAAAACCCTTCCATCTCTCCAAAAAAAAGGCTAATGATCTCTTCCAATTTTATAGAGGCAACTACGTGGACCATGAGAAAAACACAATGGAGGTAAAGTGTCGAGAATGGAAGCGCCATGAATTCCACTACGACAATATCATTTGGGCTTTGCTTACGCTCTTTACAGTCTCCACTGGGGAAGGATGGCCACAGTGAGTATTCTCTTTGGCCCTCTCTAATTATGCTAGAAACGAAGCAAAACGTTGCAGCTTTAAACTGTTCCACTAATGAAGGGACTCCTGAAAAGATGATTTTTTTTTTAATGGGACAGAGAGGCAATGGTGACATAGACCTAGTGGTTCCCTGGTGGAAGAGTCAAAAGCTAGAAGAAAGCTTCATAGGTTGAAAGAAATTTTTACACTTTGCTAACCAAGGTAGTGATAGGATATCTGCCTTTGTGTTGGATCCTGTGTTAAAATATCTGCAGACAAAAGAGACTTCTGTCATCAAAGCAGGACTTCCCTGTCTCCCCTTCCTGCTGCAGCCCCAAATGTCCCCTGAAATGTTGTTCCTGGGGGCAGCGTACCCTCCCAACATGGGGGGGCGGGCGGGTTTAGAGGTCTGTTAGGAGAGGGAAGAATTGGTGAAAATAATCCCCCTCTTCTGTTGATAGAAATTTCCACTGAATGGAACCTTCTGTTTTTAAAGAGACTTACGGGACTATGGGGACAGATTAGAGACGGTCACAAAGTTCTCCCCGGTTTGGGGGGTGAGGATCTGATATGTATTTATAGAACAGCATTACTGCATTAGGAATCCACTGTTTGTGTGTTTAAAACATTTTTATGCCACTTTACCACCCAATCAGGTTCTAGGGGTCTTCTGTTCTGGATTTCTAGAGTTTTTCAATCCATCATATTTTCTAAGTTTGGGCAGGGGGGGGGAGGTGGGGTCCAATTTATGTTGGGATGTACATATGCTGCTAGTGCACATGCTACCAGTGGAATCCACAAAAAGGAATCTTAATAGAATCTCGTCAAGGTTCCTCTCTGTCTTGTGTTTTAATGCTTGACCATCTATTTGCGTCCATCAACAACCAATGAAGTTATGCAAACTGAAAACTGTGTCCAGCTATATATTAAGTTTAGAAATTCTCCTAGTTAAAGTAGCAAATAACCTTAGCAGAAACCATGGCGCAATAATGAAATGAAGTGGGAGTGAGATGTTCCTCTCTGGGCCTGGTATCTCAGCTGAGTTACCAGCCGATGAAAGAGCCCTTAAAAACAGGCCGACCCACACAGAATGAAGTGTGACTGACTACAGTCAGAACAATTTCCCAAACCAGGGGCAAACCATCAGAGCCAATCCATCTGTAATGCAAAATCAAACGGGGCTCCTAATCCTGGTGGTGTATTTCTCTATCCTGTGGAAATATGCAACAGGTTGTAAAAATTTTCATGGAATGGTGGGTAATTCAAAAGTACAATTCCCCAATCTGTGGAAATAAAAAAGGCTGTGTGTGAGTCTGATGCATGTATAGATCAGCTTCTCAAAGGGAGATATACTCTAATGTTCATAATGTCCTCCTAGAAAAGCTATTGTTGGAATCCCAGTTAACTTTCCCACGCTTAGAAAAGATTCTCTTACACATTTGTCTCCTATTTTGACATATTTATTGCTTCAAATTGGATCCATACAGCTGTTGACCTTGTACACTTGGCTTGATATTCCTGGTTTTTCTCAAAGGGTACGTTCACACTACACTAAATAATACGTTTTGCAACTGGATTTTTACTTTGCAAGAACAGCAAAAATCCAGTTGCAAAACACATTGCGGTCTCAAGGAGGGTAGAAGGGCAATGTGGCCGGGGGGGTGGGGAAATAACACACTTATAACCATACTTTTGGTGAAAACAGGGCCACAGTTTATTTATTAGCACACAGAAGTAGGAGCAGGGGTGCAGCATAGGGACAGGCCCAAGCATCAGGTGACCCGCCTGTTGCACGATGATCCCACTACCCGGCCTGCCTGCCGGAAAAACAGAGTAGTGGCAAGACATTGGGGACACAGATGGGCGCCAGCCTCTGCCTGGCCCCCTCCTGCCACTTGGTGGTGCGAGCCAGCTGGCAACCCCCGCCTGGGCATGCAGCTGAGAGGCTCTACCCCCAAGGCCCTTTATTTTGTTGTTCAGTTGCACAGTTGAGCCCAACTCTTTGCGACCCCATGGACAAAGTCACGCCAGGCCCTCCTGTCTTCCACCATCCTCTGAAGTCTGCTAAAATTCATGTTTGTTACATCCGTAACACTGTCCAGCCATCTCAACTTTTGCCGTCCCCTTCTTCTTTTGCCTTCTGTCTTTCCTAGCATCAGGATCTTCTCCAGGGAGTGCTCCCTTCTCATTTGGTGGCCAAAGTATTTGAGCTTCAGCTTCAGCATCTGACCTTCCAGTAAACAGTCTGGGCTGATTTCCCTTGGGACTGACTGATTTGATCTTCTTGCAGTCCAAGGGACTCTCAAGCGTCTTCTCCAGCACCATATCTCAAAAGCATCTATTCTTCTGCACTCAGCCTTCCTTTATGGAAGCTCCCAAAATGGAAGAGGCAGGCACAGCCTCCTCCCCCAAAGGATCCGTCCCAGTGCCCAAACCAGCCAACCATAACCATAAGTGACAAAACAAGCAGCAAACAAAACGACATAACAACAAGAATAAAAACTGTGACAATAAACCCAGGGGAAACAGGAAACTAAACAGGAAACTCAAAACTCACGGGGTGGGTGGGCGGGCAGGCAAGCAGGCGAGTGGAGGCAAAAAGGCCAAGCTTGCATCTTAGCAAGCTTAAATAGCCTCAGTTCCCGCGTTTGGCTTCAAACCAATCCCAGCACTTTCCGTGGCAGCTGAGGATTGGTCTGGACTGGCTGGGCTCCCCACCTTCCTGGCTGTGGTGTGAAAGCCGGCTACAGACTCCCCCCCCCCCATCTCCCACCTCCAGGAGCCGCAAACAGCAGCGAAGGTGAGTGCTCCAGCTGTGCTTATTTAGAATAGTGTGAATGTACCCAAAATGCCTACATCACGTCATATGCTGATTTGCTTTTCTGCCCTGTCTATAAATTCAAATGGTTTTCTTCCATTTCATTGTATCCAAAGAAGCGTGCCATGCACACAAAAGCTCGTACCTTGAATAAAACTTTGTTGATCTTAAAGGTGCCCCTGGGCTCCAACTGTATTCTGTTGGCATCAGCATTGAGGATGGGTGTGCCATTAGCATGTGACCCTTCGCCCTCTCTTCTTCTCTCCCCCACTATGTCCCCAGGGTCTTGCAACACTCCGTGGACGTCACGGAGGAGGACCGTGGCCCCAGCCGCAGCAACCGCATGGAGATGTCCATTTTTTACGTGGTATATTTTGTCGTCTTCCCTTTTTTCTTTGTCAACATCTTTGTGGCTCTCATCATCATCACGTTCCAGGAACAAGGGGACAAAATGATGGAGGAGTGCAGTTTGGAGAAGAATGAGGTAATAGGAACGGACTGGCAGAGGAGACTTGGTGGGAAAGAAAATGATTCTGATTCAGTGGGGGCCAGGTGTATCCTTCCAAACCTTTCCCAGCCTTTAGATTCGGACTCTTCTGGCTCTGAGAGGTGATGGTGCAACAAACATACTTTTCTGTGTCACATAAGCACATCTTAAGCCTACCAATTAAAGGTATCTATACTACACATCTAAATTTCTTTGTCTGTGCCCAAATTGAGGCCATGGGTTAAGGTCTGTTATTTTCTTGTCACTTCTCTCCTTCCAGTAAGCCACTTGTTAGCATCTTGATTCCAATACAGTGTTAACTTAGGGCAGGGGTGGCCAAATTTGCTTAACCTAAGAGCCACATATAATAAACATCACATGTTTCAGAGCCGCAAGACATGAACGTCAGATGTTTGAGAGCCGGAAGAAGGGAGGCAGACAGGAAGGCAAATAGATGAGGGAGGGGAGAGAGGGAGAGGTGGGAAGAAAGCATCTTTAACTTTAAATGTATCCTCCAAGCCACTGGCTTGGAAAAGTGATTTAAAGAGATAAATGCTTTTTCCAAGACAGCCAACAGGACAGTGGGGGCTTCAAGAGCCGCACAATATGTGTGAAAGAGCCACATGTGGCTCCCGAGCCCCAGTTTGGCCAGCCCTGCCTTAGGACAAGGATCCTTTTTGAGGCTGTGGGCTCCTTTGGGATTCTGACACAGAACTCTGATCGGGCACTGGTACCCTGCAATCTGTGCCACTGAAAGGTGAAAGCAGAATAAGAACCAAGAGACTTGGAGGTCAGGTGATCCTGGAGGGCCAATCTGGTGCCACTAGCATGTATAAATACTCTCTGTCTTGTTGGTTTTCTCAGTCATTTTGCTGCTGGTTTTCTCTCTGGCACCAACTAGACTCCGGCTAGCTTGACTACCCATAGTCTTTGCAGGCGAACATCCAAGATACTTATTCTCCCTGAAGTCTGCAGAACTAAGCATGGATTTGTTCTCTTTTCTAAAGTTTTAGAACATCTTTAATATCCCATTCAAACCAGAATCAATTTTATTAGAACTGTGGAATAAATCTAAAAAGGAAGCTCAGAAAAAGGACATCATTTCAATTTTGCTTTCTATAGGGAAAAAATTAATAGCATATAAATACTTAGACAAACAAATCCCTGCTTCTCAGAACTGGATTCAAAAAATCTGCATTTTCCTTTTCAAATGTACCACCATGACAATATGAGAAAAAAATTATTGAACCATGGTATCCCCTGGGTAACTTTTTTGATGGAACAAGAAACCTTGCCTAATAATCCTTTATATGTAAAAAATGATATACTTTCAGTTTTGACTTAAACTATGTAATTTTATAGTAGAATTTGTATAGCTAATAGAAGAAGATGATGATGATATTGGATTTATATCCCACTCTTCACTCTGAATCTCAGAGTGGCCCACAATCTCCTTTACCTTCCTCCTCTACAACAGTCACCCTGTGAAGTGGGTGGGGCTGAGAGGGCTGTCACAGCAGCTGCCCTTTCAACGACAACCTCTATGAGAGCTATGGCTGACCCAAGGCCATTCCAGCAGCTGCAAGTGGAGGAGTGGGGAATCAAACCCTGTTCTCCGATAAGAGTCCGTGCACTTAACCACTACACAAAACTAGCTTGGTGACTATTATTTTTCTATGTATATTTGATTTATGTGAAATTTTTTAAAAAAATGTTAATTGAAAAAAATAAAGTTTTAGAACATCTTGAAAATATGCCAATTCACTGACTTCCTTTTTCCCCCCTTCCTTCTTCCAGAGAGCATGCATTGATTTTGCTATCAGCGCCAAGCCCCTCACCCGCTACATGCCTCAAAACCGACACACTTTTCAGTATCGGGTCTGGCACTTTGTGGTCTCCCCATCATTTGAATACACCATCATGGCCATGATTGCACTTAATACTGTAGTCCTAATGATGAAGGTGAGGTGATCAGCCAGGTCCAGAAGATTGTGGTGATGCTTAAAAATCGTTTTGACAATTTCATTGGTTGCTTAATTAGACACGTGGTTTTAAAAAAAGGAGTTGCCACCCAAGCAGGTACCCACCATATACTTCAGGTCCAGGGCTTTTTTTGTAGCAGGAACTCCTTTGCATATTAGGCCACACACCCCTGATGTAGCCAATCCTCCAAGAGCTCACAGAGCTCTTCTGACAGGGCCTGTAAGCTCCAGGAGGACTGGCTACATCGGGGTGTGTGGCCTAATATGCAAAGGGATTCCTGCTACAAAAAACCCCTGTTCAGGTCTAAATCTTCTAACATGAACAAAGCAACTGAACTCATATCAAGTTGCTGAGTCAGACCATTGATCCATTAAGTCTGTTACTACCTACTCTGTTTCCATGGTTGTAGAAACAGATTTTTTTTCTAGATAGCAAATATGAATTCATTGCCATGTTGCTGTTTTTTAGTCTATATTTTAAAACTAGACTGTATCATCCATAGTAGTAGGCTTACCACCTGTCTGGTGATAGCAAGCAGTCAAAGTGTTTGCTGTCTGGTGATGGCAAGCAGTCATGCACCCCTGGTCTCAGTCCTCCATCCTTGAAGATTTGAGAAGTGGGAGGAAAAAATGGGGGGTGGCGGATTTGATGGTGATGCTGTAGGAATTTTCCCCATCTCTGTAGTAAAGACCATAAAGACATGGGGTCTCCTAGAGTGCCATCGCATCACATTCCCCTGAAACTCCACCCTCTGCAGATGCTGCCCCCAAATCTTGTCATTTGCCAGCATGGAGCTGGGAACCCTAAGTATTAGTTCTATGCTAGACCTTTAACGTTTTGTTTTTGTGGCTTCTTCCTCCCCAAATAATTAACCCTATTCTATTCTTCCATGGGTGTTGTGTGAAGTTCTTTCTTTTTGTGTTATAAACACCTGTGTGCATTTGTGTTGGATGCTCCCACTTTCCATACTTTATACCAGGGGTGGCCAACGGTAGCTCTCCAGATGTTTTTTGCTTACAACTCCCACCAGCCCCAGCCAGCATGGCCAATGGCTGGGGCTGATGGGAGTTGTAGGCAAAAAACATCTGGAGAGTTACCGTTGGCCACCCCTGCTTTATGCTCTTGATATGTTCATGTGGCTTTTGAAGGATGATAGCACTAGCTAACAGTACTCCAGTGAACCTGTGAGTTGTTCCAAGATGGAATTTGCTGTTGCCAACTGGAAAAAACTATCTATACAGACTTCCTAAATTGATTTTTCCAGAATGTTCAGAATTGGATTTTTGATTTAGTTCTTACCAGTGTTCCCTCTAAGCAGAGTTCATGGGAGCTAGCTCCCAGTTTTTGAGCCTCACACATTTTTGTCTTAGCTCAGCCTGCTCAGGGAGGATGGCCCCTGAGCGCACTAACTGATGCAGTAGCTCAAACTTTAATGCTAGTAGCACACAAAGCAGAATTTTTGTTCACAAGACTCCACAGCTTGGAGGGAGCATTGGTGCTTACCTATACTTAATAACCACTTTGCTGGGAAAATGAAAACTGGGCCCAGTAGGGGAACCTTTATGGTTGTTCTTGTTTTAAAGGAGTACAGTACAAGTTGAAATCGGGATTCTATTACTTACTTTCTTTTCTTTCTGGCAGTACTATTCTGCTCCCTACACCTATGAACTGGCTCTGAAGTACCTGAATATTGCTTTTACCATGGTTTTCTCATTGGAATGTTTCCTGAAAATTATAGCTTTTGGCTTCCTGGTGAGTCGCAGCATGTTTAGGGTTGGGTATTAACTTCTAGGTTGTGGGCTATCTAGTTTGCACTTGTTGCAATATTCTTTCATCTGTCACCTGGCGTAATAGTTTGTGCGCTTTAGATGGTTACTTCGTTCCACTGAGGAATGGTCTTAAGAGAAATACTGGCTCAGGCTAATAGCTTATCCAGCCCAGAATCCTTTCTCCAACATAGTGATATCCTGAGACTTTGGAGGAAAGATATAACAGGTGGGCTTGTTGCTGGGCTCCTTGAGTATTCTATAAGCAGGAAGTCCAATTCTAGAGCAGTACATTTGATGAGATCATAGGAAGTCATGTCTGTGATCTATTGTGCATTACTTTTATAAATGCATTGGGTCACTGGAATTGCTCTGGAAACAATCATATTGGGGGGAAATGAGACAGATGACCAGTCTTTTCTAATTCCTTACTTAAATGCAAAAAAATGCATTGTCACATATGACCTGGTAGGTAGAAACTCTTCTTGGAAACAGGAACTGAGTGAAGTCCCAACTTTGTCATCCAGTCATGACTGCCTTGCTGAAAATGAATGGCTTACAGAAATGAGGATACCCAGGGCTTTTTTTGAGCAGGAACGCACAGGAACACAGTTCTGGCTGGCTTGATGTTGGGGTGTGGCCTAATATGCAAATGAGTTTCTGCTGGACTTTTTCTACAAAAAAGCCCTGTGTGAAACGATGATTAGCCACAGCTTATTGTTGGAACTCTCTGTCCGGGGCAGTGATACTTTGTATTCTTGTGCTTGGTGTGGGGACACAGTGGAAGGGCTTCTAGCCCCACTGGTGGACCTCCTGATGGCACTTGGGATTTTTGGCCACTGTGTGACACAGAGTGTTGGACTGGATGGGCCATTGGACTGATCCAACATGGCTTCTCTTATGTTCTCTTATTATGTCAGGGGGTGTGGCCTAATATGCAAATGAGTTCCTGCTGGGCTTTTTCTACCAAAAAAGCTCTGAGGGTACCCATCTGTCCCCTGAGGTTTAAAGTAACTGAGGTGCCCTCTCTCTTTTCCTGGGACTTACTGGTTCCCACAAATGGAGTAAGAAGAGTCCTTCCCATTGAGGCACACCTGTCCTTCTTGTAGAGGCAGCAACTGACTGGAACCAGGTCAGACACGGCTGCGGCCTAATCTGCACACTTTTCTTCCTGCAGAACTATTTCCGCGATACCTGGAACATCTTCGATTTCATCACCGTGATCGGCAGCATTACGGAAATTATCTTGACAGACAGCAAGGTAACGTTGCTTTCTGTATTTCTCTTTTGGGGAAATTTGAGACAAAAGTGTGTTAAATTCCTCCCCCCCTCCCCGGTCTTTCAACCCTTTGATTTTTTTTTCTTCTCATTCTTCCCCCCCCCCCCCAAAGCTGGTAAATACCAGCAGCTTCAATATGAGCTTTCTGAAACTGTTCCGTGCGGCACGTCTCATCAAACTGCTTCGCCAGGGTTACACCATTCGGATTCTGCTGTGGACTTTTGTGCAGTCGTTCAAGGTAAAGGTCAACCCACAAGATTAATGGGCAGCTTGGCTCAAAACCTTCTGTACGCAATTTGAAAGCATTTCTTTGGGGGGTTTTGCACAGACATATCTTGCAAGTGATGAATGCTCTAAATCTGTCATCTTCAAAGCACACGCTTGGGCGGGAGGAATTGTCACTCTTCTGCTGCCAGAGCGCACAAAATGACAGCACTGGCATGTATGGATGGTAGTGGGGGAAGAAACCAATGCTATCTGTAACCCTTCCCGTAACATAATTGCCTATGTGCTGTGCTTCCTTACTGCCACCAGTTAGGGAGGTGGTGGGCTCTCCTTCTTCGGAGTTTTTCAAATAGAGGCTCGATGGCCATCTGATTGCGATGCTGACTCTGTGAACTTAGGCAGATCATGAGAGGAAGGGCTGCATGAGTGCTTGGTTCTTGTGGCCCTTTCTTACACAACCAGGGATATGCTGATCGCCACTTTGGAGTCAGTCGGCAATTTTTCTCCAGGCCAGTTTGGCTAGGGAGCATGGAGGGATTTTTTTTTTTTTTGCCATCTTCTGGGCAAGGAACAGAAATCACTGGGGCTATTGGAGCAGAGGGGGAGTATTTGTGAATTTCGTACATTGTGCAAGCAGTTAGACTAGATGATCCAGGAGGTCCCTTCCAACTCTACGATTCTAAGGCCTTTGGGGAAAGGAAGGAAGGAAACTTATCTTAACTCATTTGTTCAAAGTGTTTGCTGGCTTGCAGCCAGAGGTGCATGATTGTGATCATGCAATTATGAAATTACATTCATGGAATTTAAAAAAAAAATGAATAAGAGACATGCAGTAATTCCTTTCCAGCATCTCCTTAGGGGCAGGGGTGGAATTCTAGCAGGAGCTCCTTTGCATATTAGGCCACACACCCCTGATGTAGCCAATCCTCCAAGAGCTTACAAAAAAGAGCCTTGCAAGCTCCTGGAGGACTGGCTACATCAGGGGTGTGTGGCCTAATATAAAAAGGAGCTCCTGCTAGAATTCCACCCCTGCCCCTAAGAAGATGCTGGAAAGGAATTACTGCATGTCTCTTATTCATTTTTTTTTAAATCCATGAATGTAATTTCATAATTGCATGATCACGATCATGCACAATCAAATAAAAAACAAACGATATATAACCCCAACCTTTCAAGCAAGTGAGCCAAACGATATATAACCCCAACCTTTCAAGCAAGTGAGCCAAACCACACTTTTTACAGAAAGACTAATCCCACAAGGGTGTATAGCAAAATTAACTGTTTTGCACTGTTTGTTCCTTTCAGGCACTCCCATATGTCTGCCTCCTGATCGCGATGCTTTTCTTCATATATGCCATCATTGGAATGCAGGTAAGAAAACAATTGGAAATGCTTGTGTTCCCTGCTGCTGCCCAGTGAAGGAACTCGAGGTGAGATCGGAGGACAGAACATAGTGTTAATTTAGTTGCAGTTTGTCATAAACAAACTGATGTTTATGAGTCTCATAGTTTGCATCAAAAGATTCACATTGTTTGATGAGCTGATATTCCAGATCAGATTAAGTTGCTGGTTTTTAACATGATCCTGGACCAGACTATTCATCTTCCTAGGGAATGAACCATAGCAAGGGCTAAACAGATCACGTGCACTGGATAACTCTGCGAGCGGATGCATCTCAAAATGCTCAGAGCTAGTTTGATTTCTCATACATTAAAAAGGTAAAGGTAGTCCCCTGTGCAAGCGCCAGTCATTTCTGACTCTGGGGTAACGTTGCATCGCGACGTTTTCGTGGCAGACTTGGAGGCAAATGCCTGTTCAATTGTAATGCAGGATAACAATCATGATGAAGCATAGAATTCCTATCTGTAGAGTTGACAGGCACAGGAGCTGCTGTTTGTCCTTGTCTAGTATAAACTCTACTGTGTCCCCCCAAAAGGGTACACTGAGTACATTCACAGAAAAATGTAAGGGATGGATACATAACATTTGTCTGTGAATGGCATTATTGTACTGTTCAGCACTCAGGAATGCCACAAAAATGTCATCAGTGAATCTACATTCAAAGAATCTAAAGCAATACAATGCATCTGATACAATACAATAATATTCATGTCAGAGCTCTTCCCTCATGGTTCTCTGCTGATGCCTCTGCTCCCTTCCTCGGCTGGTGTTCCCCTCAGCCTTACTGTCCTGCTCACAGACCCATTTTGGGGTTTGGAAAAGGGTCACCAGTTGCATCATTGCTGGAGGGTGGTGCATCACTTTCCATTTTGCTCCTACTCTGGATGACCCAGGCTAGCCTGATCTCATAAGATCTCAGAAGCTAAGCAGAGTAAGCCCTGGTTTACTACTTGGATGGGAGACGACCAAGGAAGTTCAGGGTCGCTACATGAAGGCAGGCAATGGTAAACTATCTCTGAATGTCTTTTGCCTTGAAAATCCTACACCTGGGGTGGCCACACTGTGGCTCAGAAGTCACATGTGGCTCTTTCACACATATGGTGCAGCTCTCAAATCCCCAACCACCCAATCAGCCAACTTGGAGAAGGCATTTGTCTCTTTCAATCACTTCTCCAAGCCAGCTGGCCACTTGGAGAATGCATTTAAAGTTAAAGCTGCTTTCTTTCCACCTCTCCCTCACTCTCCCATCTATTTTCCTTCCTTCCTTCCCACACACATCTGATGTGTATTCTATGTGGTTCTTACATTAAGCAAGTTTGGCCACCCCTGCCCTACAGGGTCAACATAAATCAGCTGTGATTTGATGGTACTTTCTTCCACCATCCTAGCCATCCCCAGCCACTGCTCTTATCCTTTTTTGGAACCTGCAATACCAAGAGCAGCTCTCTCTCTTTGAAACCACCTTTCAGGGCTCTTGAGAAATTTTCCCATTTTGAAGTACAGTCTCTTGCTTTGCCCTGGTGTCATCATTATATCTGGGAGACTGGAAGGAAGGAGGGGATCAGGACCTCAGGGCACATTTTGCACAACCCTCATAGTTGACTTGGAAATCTGGCATGGCCTTGTTGAATTGTCAAGCCCATTATCCCGTTTTCGCTTCTCTGTGCCTTCAGGTCTTTGGAAATATCAAATTAGATGAAGAAAGTCACATTAACCGTCACAACAACTTCCGCAGTTTTCTGGGTTCACTCATGCTTCTTTTCAGGTAAGTGGGTTTTAAAACTTAGGGGGAAATTAGAGGAGTAGTATGTAGTATACTGGGAGCTTCAAACAAAGACCTTTTGTGGGAGAGGCTCCTTGCAGCTGCACTCAGATTGGCTGCCTTTGCTGAGCCAGCCAATCAGGTAATATCCACTTGAATGAAGCCCATTGTTTGAGAGGCTCCTTGCAGCTATGCTCAGAGTGGCCACCCTTGCTGAGCTGCCAGTTAGGTAATATCCATTTGAATGAAGCCCATGCAAATGAGGGTTCCAAGTGCCTGTTTTTCTATTGGTGTGTTTTGGGTGGAGTTTCTATGTATATAGTTGAGGCTAGCCACGTGTGTTTTCAGTTGTGTTTTCGCTAATAAAATAGCTATGCTGGAATCAGTATAGTGCTAGTCCTGTTCCAAGGAAATGGCCCTTCATCTGGGCTACTGGAAGCACATTGCAGCATGCGATCATATATGGCCTCCTCAATTTTGGGATTTAATTTAATTTAATTTAATGTTTCAATTTATACCCCACCCTCTCCTGCAAGCAGGCTCAGGGCGGCTTACAACAATAAAACAACATTAAAATGAAACCACATCAAATTAAACAACGGCATAAAACAGATATTTTCGATCAAGGCACAACAGTAAGCAATACTATAAACATTGGCAACAAATCACGCAACAGCATGTAGGCACCAACATAGCTTAAGCACCTCGGTTGTAAGGTGCTGGGGGGAAGCGATGACCTTCAGAGGACGCCCGCTGGATCAGTTAAAAGCCTGGTGGGAAAGCTCCGTCTTGCAGGCCCTGCGAAATCTAGATAAGTCCCACAGGGCCCAGATCTCCAATGGGAACTCATTCCACCAGGTAGGGGCCCAGACCAAAAAAGCCCTGGTCCTCATTGAAGCCAGTTGGGACCAGGGATCACAAGGTGATGTTGTGTAGCTGACCTCAGAGCCTGGGGGTGGGAGGGGATTCATATGGGGAGAGGCAGTCCTGAACATATGCAGGCCCCAGGCCATAAAGGGCCTTGAAAGTTAGAAGAAGAAGAAGAAGAAGAAGAAGAAGAAGAAGAAGAAGAAGAAGAAGAAGAAGATGATGATGATGATGATGATGATGATGATGATGATGATGATGATGATGATGATGATGATGATGATATTGGATTTATATCCCGCCCTCCACTCCAAAGAGTCTCAGAGCGGCTCACAATCTCCTTTACCTTCCTCCCCCACAACAGACACCCTGTGAGGTGGGTGAGGCTGGAGAGGGCTCTCACAGCAGCTGCCCTTTCAAGGACAACCCCTGCCAGAGCTATGGCTGACCCAAGGCCATGCCAGCAGGTGCAAGTGGAGGAGTGGGGAATCAAACCCGGTTCTCCCAGATAAGAGTCCGCACACTTCACCACTACACCAAACTGGCTCTCCCTTGCAACAGATCTGGTACTCGAGAGGTAGCCAGTGCAGTTCGCGCAGCACCAGGTGCATCCACGCTTGTATAGGATTATCAGCATGTTAAGATATAGAGGTGGGTTGAATTTAGTAGAGTGCTGCTCCCCACTTCGTCTGGAAATTAAATACTCATTCTACCAATAAAACGCAAACAGCATTAAAGAGCAAATAGCTTTGTCGGATATCTGACCAAGGGAGCTTTGACTCTCGAACGCTTATTTCCCCCCCAAAATTGTGTTGGTCTTTAAGGTGCCCCTGGAATGAAATCTAGGTGTTGCTCCATACAGTAATCACACTGCTCCTGGAATTTCACTAATGATGCTGGTATCAGCAAATCCCCTTGAGCTCTATTTGGAATCGGCCTTGATAAAACTGAGTGATTTTGCCAGAAAGTCAGCAGTTGGTTCGGTTTATTTCCATGCCCGGTGCCAAACACTGGAAAGCCCGTGGTGCACATGATGATATCAGTGGGGATGCCACGAGCTTTCCAGAACTCTGCCTCCAACATCCCAGTTCCCAGCTCTACTAACTTGGCTGTGGTGAGGATGACTAGCCCAGGGAAAGAGCTTCTCTGTCCTTATGCCTCACCCTCCCTTTTCATCCTCTGTCTCTTCTAGCACTGTTTTTGCATTCAGGGCACCAGCTTGTTCTGCAAAATACATCCGTGCTGTGGGCTGTGAAACGAGGATGATTGTTGACGCCTGAGATAAGGAGGAGGGCTATGACCACCTTCCCCATGCTATTTAAATCAGTAGAGGAAGGGTCCCCAATGCAGCGCCCACCAACACCTTTCCTGGCATCCACCAAGTGCTTTTTAAAAGTGGTTGGGGCCAGATGGGGCTTCTGCCCCACAAGACTTCTGGTTCGCCCTCGGAGATCTTATTGCCTGTGCAGGTTTTTTTTTTTTTTTAATTTAATTTTTTAAAAAATTGCTATGGCAGAAGCTACCATCACCCTCGGTCGGCCCTGTAATAAGAGCCTTGTAAGCATTTGGAGGATTGGCTACACCCAGGGTGTGTGGCCTAATATGCAAAGGAGCTTCCGCTGCAAAATGTGCCCTGGCCACTGGTAACCGTGGAATAAACAGTGTTCTTAAGAGTTGGCTTTATTTTGCCTGCAGGAGTGCCACTGGGGAAGCGTGGCAGGAGATCATGCTTTCTTGCCTGGAAGGTAAAGGCTGTGAGCCAGACACCACGGCGACATCTGGACAGAACGAGAACGAGCGCTGTGGCACGGAATTGGCGTACGTTTACTTTGTCTCCTTCATCTTCTTCTGCTCCTTCTTGGTGAGTTCCCCCCTTCCCTGCCCTTGGCATTCCATAGTCCCTGACGCATCCTTGTCCACTCTCCCATGGTTGGCGTTCTGGTGTGTACGAAGGAACCCACAAGGCTCCTCCATGCTGACGGCGCAAAATATTAGCTTGGCACCCTTTTAAATCCATTGACACCATTATGCTTAGAAGGGTGTACAGTGGCTTAGGATTGCACTGTAATTCTGTTACATGGCTTGGTTGAGTAGGCAGGTGATGATCAGTGGCCAAAGGGATTACTGTCATACAGCAGGCGGGGGGAATAGAAAAACAGGTTAAAGGCAAAAAAAAATATGCTCACTGCTCAGGGTGGAAAGTGAATACCTTTGGAAACTATCCCTTGACAAAGCAAATTGTGCAACCAGTCCTCGTATTCAGCAGGAGCTCACAGGATCGCAGCTCCTGAACCTTTCTGAGGGTTCCCCCTCTTCCTCCCCACCTATCTGGTCCATTGAATAGTAGGTGCAGCTGCATAACAATCCCTGGATTAGGAGAGCGGGCAGCCAGCCAGCCAGCCACCAGGAGCTTTGCCATGCCTCCAGCAGCCCTCATTAACCCCTGGAAAAGCCCACACCACCCTTTCTCCATTTCTTATGTGATTTTGGGCGGCAGGTGGCTTGCTGGCCTTTTGACTGGGGGGGGTGACCGAGGAGAGCCCCAGGCAAACGAGGCCTGCTTGGGCTGGCTGGATCTCTAGCCAGCCCAAGCAGGCCTCACTCGTTTGGGGCTCTCCTTTCTTGCATCAGGTTGCTTTTGACTGGGGGGGAGCAGCATATGCTAATGAGTTATGCTAATGAGCTCCACCTATTTTTCTACAAAACCACCCCTATATGCAACACTTAGGGAACTACAAGAATTACAGTAAATATTTTTTTTTCACCTAGCACCTCTTTTTTCTATGTTTTTTTCTGCCCACTGGTGCAGCCATTCTGGTTTTCTGTCTTACAAGCAGAGCCCGCATGGAATGTTTAGGAAAGATTTTGCTTATTTGTCCAACAGGTTTCAGCTTTTGCAAAGTAATTTCTCTGTACCTCTTCCCATGTCCTGCCCTGATCTCTCTCCTTCCTCACCTTCTTTTTCCTTCATCCACACTTAATTAAGTTGCTTTTAGTCAACCCGTGTTAGACTTCATGGAGTTAGACAGATTCATGATGGAGGATGGCCCTTTCAATAGCTACTAGTGTGAGTAAAGGGAACGTATTCGGAGACTGGCGTATTCGGAGACTGGAAACCTCCAAAGCTCAGGGGTAGAGGGCGATATCAGAGAAAAGCAACAGGCTGGCTGCTATGTAAAAAAGGTGCTGGACTAGATAGACCACTGGTATGGTTCAAGAAGACTCTTCTTATGCTCTTATGCCACTTTAATTCTTTTGGCTTTTAAGACTTTGCAGCTGTTGTTACACCAGACTAACACAGCTGCATCTCTGGAAAGTGTTCCTCTTTTGCTTTTAACTCAGATGCTCAATCTCTTTGTGGCTGTCATCATGGACAATTTTGAATACCTGACTCGTGATTCCTCCATCTTGGGACCCCATCACCTTGATGAATTTGTCCGGATTTGGGCAGAGTATGACAGAGCTGCGTGGTACGTAGGAGCACCCTGCCGCTTTTTATGCCTTTTGCAGAATCCCCTTGGGGTATTGTAACCTGAATCAAGCGTAAATTGGATGCAGTTTCCTGTTCTCTGCCCTGCAAACCTGCGAATACGTTGGTTGGGCAGGGAGGAGAGAGCTGCTATCCGAAGCCTTTTCCAATTGTCTTTTGAAGCAGAGGGATGTTCTTGTGAAGGATCCTACTCAAACGACAGAGTTTGAATCACAGGCGAAACTCAGGATTTCTGTCCAGGTCTACTACATGTCCCATCTACAGCAACTGAGTGTTATAACAGTAGTTTTGCAGTTTGTTTCTGGGAACCTTTTAAAATAAGATCACATTTACCCTTTATGCCAGTCGTGTCTGCCATACATACACTGCTGTTACTCCAGTGTTTCCTGCAGCCAACATCCAGCGTGCAGAAGATGTGTATCATGAAACAGCTCTGTAAACAATCCTGGCTCCCAAGCATACACATAAGCATGCTCAAGGGCACATGCCTACCATTCATACTTCATGTTTCCTGCAGGAAACACTGGAGTTGCTTCAGCCTTTTGATAACGTCACCGCTCAAAGCATGGAACTGCTCTAAGGGTCCGTCTGAGCGTTCCAAAGTTTTTGTGTTCGTTGGGGAACATCACCAGGACTTTGCATCAGGTGTGAGATGGGAGTTTCCCACGTGGATGCCGCACATGCCAGCTCCTTGCTGTTCCCAGCCAAAGCAAGCAGGAAGACACAGCTTTAGGCTTTTCTCCCTGCCGTTTTCGCATCTGCAAACCAACTGGTGGAACTGCTGTTGCCTTCGTTGTGAAATTTACATGAAGAAGAAGAAGATATTGGATTTATACCCCGGCCCTTCACTCTGAATCTCAGAGCGGCTCACAATCTCCTTTACCTGCCTCCCCCACAACAGACACTCTGTGAGGTAGATGGCGCTGAAAGGGATCTCCCGGAAGCTGCCTGTTGTGTACACGGACTCTAGTTATGACTCAATTGGGTGTTCCTGCCTGGCTCATTGGAGCCATACGAACGGAGCTTGGGGACTTGGAAACAATGGGCAGCAAGACCCAAGTCCCTGCTGCCCTGCACCAATTGCAGGCCTCCTGCTGGCTTGAATGATCCAATAACATGCTGGCGCGGGAACCCCAAGTTGTATATTGTTGGTTCCGTTGACCCAGTCTTTGGTCTTTAGAGTGCAGCCCTATACTGTGCTGTACCTAATCAAGAGCTGATGACCACTATCACTTCGCCTCATCAATGCGTTGCACCCACTATATTATACTGCCCTTTCAAGGACAGCTCTGGGAGAACTATGGCTGACCCAAGGCCATTCCAGCAGGTGCAAGTGGAGGAGTGGGGAATCAAACCCGGTTCTCTCAGATAAGAGTCTGTGCATTTAATCACTACACCAAACTGGCTCATAAGTAACATAGCCGTATAAGTAACATAGAACCTCACCAGGCAGCTTGCAAATGCTAAAACAGCTGGATGGAGGGACTACAGCTGCTTCTCCATACCAGCTGCAGTCACAAGCAGAATAGAGCTAGAGTGTATGTGGGAAGCACAAATTCCTATTGCGCATCTCATGCAAAGTCCTCAAGTCATCCCGCAATGAACACAAGGGCTTCATAATGGGTAGATAAGCTCTTAAGAACTTCCATGGGGTGAGGGAGGAATGAGCTGGTATCTGCAGCCCAGAGGCAGCATCGCTGTTTCAGATCGGCTTCTCCTAGATCCTTTTTTCTATGAACAGCCATCCTCTGATTGAATGCCTTCATTCACCCTCCCCTAAAGTTTCAGGAAGGCTCCAGAGAGTTGTTTGGATTGTCCGACTGCAGTGTTCAGATGCAGTAGTGCATTTGATTGTTGTTGGGTTTTTTTTAAATCTCAACCTTCACAGTTTTGGGAAAGAGACGAGCTTGCCACTGTAGCAAAACTGGAAGCTCAACGACCGGAATGAATCCCTCTTTGTCCACCTGGAATCCAGTTTGGTTGGCTTCTGTGACTTCATCCAAACGGCTGTTGTCTCAATCTTATGCAGATGTCCATTTTTTTTCCTCATCCAAACTGGGTTTCCCCTTTCCTGACACCAGACAAGGCTCTGAAGGCATGGTGGGGCAGCATAGCCATTATTGAGAATCGCCTTGGGAACAAGAGTCATGCAATGCAGCTGTTATTGTGCTCTGATGCTCCACGCTGCAAATGAGTTGCGCGTTCAAACATTCCCTGATGTTAAAAAATTACTCCCTTTGCATAGAAAGAACAAAAACAAGTGGGGAACCTCCCTAATGTACTAGTGTTGTATAGGCAGATAGATTATTTTGATAGCATTCAGAGTTCCTGGAGTTCCTACCTGCATTCTGAAATGGTACAGCCAGCACTTTGTTTTTTTGTAGCAGGAACTCCTTTGCATATTAGGCTACATAGGGGTGGAATTCTAGCAGGAGCTGCTTTGCATATTAGGCCACACACCCCTGGTGTAGCCAATCCTCCAAGAGCTTACAAGGTTCTTTTTTGAAAGCTCCTGTTTTAAATGAGACATAATGTTTGAGCTGTGGAAAGAACAGTCAACTCCTTTGCAGTGGAGGGAACAGATCCCAGAAGCGCAGACTTCATTTTTACGTGTGGCACTTTGAAGAAGGACTGGCTACATCAGGGGGTGTTGCCTAATATTCAAAGGTGCTCCTGCTAGAATTCCACCCCTGAGGCTACACCCCTCTGATGTAACCAATCCTCCAAGAGCTTACAGCAGGCCCTGTAAGAAGAGCCCTGTAAACTCTTGAAGGATTGGCTACATCAGGGGGGTGTAGCCTAATATGCAAAGGAGTTCCTGCTGGAAAAAAAAAACCCTGGACAGCCCTGAAAGGTCAGATGCACATTTTTCTCCTAAATACACATTTTGCTCTTAGATCAGCACCTGGTATAAACTTCTAATACATGGGTATGTGGCTCAGCTTTCAGACCAGTTTTAGAAAAACACTTGTGTGAATTTAGGGATGGCCTAGGTCAGACCTCAGAAGCTAAGACAATCAGATCTCAGAAGCTAAGGAGGGTGGGCCCTGGTTAGAATTTGAATGGGAGACCACCAAAGAAGCCCAGAGTTGCTATCGAGAGGAAGGCAATGCATACCACCTCTGTTAGTCTCTTACCTTAAAAATGCTACGGTGCCCCCATAAGTTGGCTGTGACTTGTTGGCGGTTCACACACAAACACACACAAGGGTGTAAAATTACATGGCAGAGTAATTTCTGGAGGGCATCTCTTCAAAGATTCGCAAAAGTCCCACTATTTTAAACAGGGCTACAGTTGATTTCCCAGTCTAGAAAGATCACCAGCCATGGCACGAGCTCTCATTGGCAAGCATCTGTTTCCTTGCATGCCACAGGTGAAACAGATTAAACCATCTCTTGGCTCTAGACGACCAAGCCACAGATAAATGTATCCTTCTTCAAAGTGCCACGCGTAAAAATGAACTCTGCGCTTCTGCGATCTGTTCCCTCCGCTGCAAAGGAGTTGACTGTTCTTTCCACAGCTCAAACATTATGTCTCATTTAAAACAGGAAATCCCATATTGTTTTGCCTAATGATTCATGGGCTTCTGATTTTAAAGAAAAAGAAAAAGAAAGATAATTGGGGTTTTCTCACTTGTTTTTTCTCCACCCACCCCCCTTCCCCCGGCCATGTAGTCCATTACATTTCCAGTAGTTATTAGCTCAGCAAGCCCTTTGGCTAAACCTGTTTTTAAGAGCCATCAGGTCTTGCTGTGTAAAATCAGAGTTAGAGAGAATCACCTTCTCTCTGGGTACTTTGCCACTGTGCATAATCAGCCCACAGGCAAGGGGGAGGGGCACAGTATCCTATTTCTCACATAAATTCTTGTTTTAGCTGCCAGCTTTTAATACCCTCCCAGGCCTCATTTTGGGCAGGAGCTCACAGGAGCAGAGCTCCGGTCCGGAAACTCTAAATTTTATTCTGTTTTTCTTTCTTAACCCTCCCCCCAAAAAAAAATACTTGCTTCTGGGCTCCATTGTTCAAACCCTCTGTGAGAATTTTGCTGAACTCTTAAGATTTGACAAGCTTTCTGATATTTTTTCCCCACAAAAAATGGGGAAAGAACCAAAACATATAAAGCCAGACTGATGAAAATCTTCATCGTGCTACTGCGGCCACATAGGAGAAAGGAATTTTAAAAGTATGATGGGAGTAAGGTTTTTTTTTAAAAAAAAAAATCAGTGCAAACTTACCTTGGATCCTGGGATATCTTAAATTCATTGTGTTTAAATTGATATGTTTTATTTATTGTTATTGCAATGTTTTAATGTTGTAAGCTGCCCTGACCCTGCTTTTCGGGATAGGGGAGGGTATAAATCACAGATTAAATTAAATTAAATTAAAATTATTATGATCATTATAATTCAAGAAGAATTTTAAGGTAGCTGCTGAGCTGATATAATTTAGTACATCTTCAGGTGACGTCAGGGATGTGTGGCATATGCAAATGAGTCATGCAAATGAATTGTGCTGATGAGCTCCGGCACCTATTTTTCTACTAAATGACCTCTGCACCCTCCCATTTCTCTGCTAGATCTAGGAGTTGGATATTAGACAGAAGGGAAGTGAGCTGTTGTAGGCCAGTGATTTGTCTAGGCTTTATTTCATAAGGTGTTAAAGCTGTGTCTGGGCTGTATCATTTCACAATGTCTGAAGGAATCCACGCAGCTGAATTTTCCTCCATTTCAAAAATTCTCGCTTGCAGAAAATGAGTGTCGGGTTCTGCCTCATAGCTTTTTACTAGTTTTATGCAGGAAATTCCTTTCTAAGGCAGAACGTGTTGAACTCGGCCAAAATGGGAAAACAGGATTAAAACCAGACCCACATCCTGAACCTTCTTGATCTGCCCTATAAATGTGAAAGTCTTATTTCCCAGCTAAGCCAACTGCTGGAGGAATGTGGAGAGGGATCCTTTTTAAAAAAAAGCAGTTTCCTGGGAGTAAGTCTCATTGATAAGACCTGAGTGGGATTCTGAGTAGACCGGTTTAAGATGGTTGTCCCTTTTTTTAAAAAAAAAATCAGTACAAACTTACTCTTCCTTGGATCCTGAGGTGCTCAGTAGAAAGGCAGGCATATAAATATCTTAATCAATCCATCAATTAATCAAAGTGGAAGGAATGGGAATTTCTTCCTGCCAACATGAGTCAACTAAGCTATTCTATTTTTGTGTGTGTATTTACATGGTGTATTGATTACTGCGTGACTTGGAAGGCCCAGTCTTAAATCCCTACTCATACAAGTCTCACTGGGTGGCCTTCCACCAATCAGTCTATCAGTCTAGCCTGCCTCACAGGGATGTTGCAGCAATAACATAGAGGAAGACAAGAATACATGATAGACAGACAGAGAAAATTGCCTGGCATTTACAACTGTACCAGAGTTCCCAAGTCATGCAGATACCCTGCATGTTGCTGTAGGGTCTATGAAGACATGAAACACAGTATATGGAAACGGGAGCAGAGAATGCACATGTGATTCTACCAGGGCTTTTTTTGTAGCAGGAACTCCTTTACATATTAGGCCACACACCCTGATGTAGCCAATCCTCCTGGAGCTTACTGTAGGCCCTGTACTAAGCCCTGTAAGCTGCATCAAGGGGGTGTGGCCTAATATGCAAAGAAGTTCCTGCTACAAAAAAAGCCCTGGATTCTACTCTCTATGTATTCATTAAAGATTTGACCTGAATGAGATTTACATTAAATTGGAAACCACCTAGTCTGGATTCCAGTCTTGTCTTTAACCCTGACAATCTATTTTCTGTCTTCGCTTGTCACTATCCGTATGTGTGAAATAGGAATCCACCAGACTTCGCTCCTCAACATCAAACAACTTTGTTTAAGCCACTTTGGGTTCCCGTTGGGGAGAAAGTCAGGGTATAAATGAAGTAAATAATCTAACTTGCTGACCTGCTTCCTCTACTGCATCACCCAAGGATAAGTCTTCCTAGATGCACAGTCAATATACAAGAATCAGAGTCAGGCAAAGTATGCTTAGCAGGTGTTTCCTCCCAGCCTTGGGAATCAGGATTGTTTTTAACCCTGTCATAACCTTCCTTCCCAGCAAGCTGGTAGTCCCCTTCCATAGGGACATTTTTGGCACGCAGAAGACAACAACCTCATTTTCACAGGGAGGGGGGAAGGTGCAGAGCCTTTTCCTAGATGGAGACAGAATGAGAAAGATGCACATCTCTGGTGCTGCCAGCAACACCCTTCATTCCTCTTCCTTCCCCTTTCCTGAGTAGCCCTATTAACCCACCTGTGCTTCCTTTCCAGTGGCAGGATCCCGTATAAGGATATGTACACATTAGTACGGGTGATCTCGCCTCCTCTGGGCCTGGGAGAGAACTGCCCCTACAGGGTGGCGTGCAAGGTTTGCCTCCCAATTCCCAGCCACAACCCGGCACTAGGACATACCCATTAAACCGTCCCCCCCTCTCCGTTCCACCACCACCACCGCAGCCGCCGCCACACCTCACAAAGGGGAACCCCACCCCCGGGTGTTGCTCTCCTTCGAGTTTAAAGAGATCCATTCGCTCTCAGAACCAGCAGCTGTTGTTCCCAGGGAGGGACGGGGAAGCAGGTTGCCCAGACAAAAGCAAATTAATACCCATGTCTAATTGAAGTAGAGTTCCTTTGGGGGCGGGGTTGTAGGTTGGGTGTTTCCTGGGCCACGGCAAAGGTGTTTGACAGGCACAGGGGTTGTGGGGGGGGGCATTCCCCCGCCCCAAAGTCTGAGCTGTCTCTGGACATACGTTCCTCTCTTACAGACAGGCTTCATTCTTGGTTGCGTTCACTAATGTGGCTCTGAAAACATGAAAAAGTATACTGGGTAAAAGAATTGGGAGAAAAAAAAGAACGGCAATGAAATGGCAGAGATGTCATGTGTTTTGTTACAGTGTCAGCGTGTGAGCTTCTACCACCCAGGGCCGTGTGACCCTTGAAAGTAACATTATTAAGGTTATGAAAGGGGGAATCTCCAAGCACTGCTGCATTTTTGCCAGTTTCAAAACCCTCACTTTGACCTAGTTCTCACCGCCATAGTAAATCTGTTCTCTGGACTATTTTAGACTGCAGATGGCTGAATTATACCCAAGTAATGTAACCAAGGGAAAGAATTCTGCCTTGTCCTTCTCCCTGACACAGTAGTCCTGACCTGGATAGTCCAGGCTAGCCTGATCCCATCAGATCTCAGAAGCTAAGCCGGGCCAGCCTTGGCTAGTATTTGGAAGGGTGGCCTCCAAGGATTACCAGGGGCTTGACACAGAGGCAGGCAATGGCAAACTACCTCTGAAATGTCTCTTGCCTTAAAAACAAGTCTAGTTCACCATCTAGTGGTGCATAATGCTAAAAGATCTAGAACTTCTGGGTGCCAGACAATCTTAGGCTCTCCTGCATGTGCTACAGACAGTGTCTAATAATAATTTATCAAAATAAACCAGCTGTAATATCACACAAGAAGAATATGAATAAAGAACAAATTTTCATAAATGGCAATGATAGCAGAGTCTATTTATATTATACACAATATTATTGCCACTTAACATGGAGCATTAAAGCAACAGGCAGAGTACATAAAGTCCAAGGGAAAAGGAAATTAATTCACAAAGTCCATTATAAGTTCACACTTGTCAGTTCTTAAATGGAATCCATCAAGTCCATACGAAGTCCAATGTGAAGTCCTAGTACACACAAGGATTCTAAGTAATCTCTCGTTTCGATGACCTCTTCCTCAGTGAGCTATGCAAGTAATAAACAGTTTTACTCTGTAGGAGTCAAGTTGCGCCTTTAAGACCAACCAAGTTTTATTCAGAATGTAAGCTTTCGTATGTGCGTGCGCGCACTTTATGCACTATGTAAAGGCACAAGGAATTTAACAGAAACCAAATGTAATGCATCTTACCCCCAGATAGTGATGGCATGTACCAAACTATGCCATCTTATGTGATTAATATGTCCACCCTGTATGGTTTGCAAGTCCAATTATTGGCATAATAATAATTTATGCCAATAAAGATATTGCTTGACTGACTGGCATAACAACAGCAACACAACTAGGTTAGCCCCCTCCTAGCAAGTTTAGCTACTCTGTGAGAAGTGGAACCTAATCAAACTCAATGCATTCTTATTTGAAAAAGTAACACATTGAGGTTATCTCTAAACGCTCCCATTGTCTGAGAGCGCGCGCACACACACAAGTCAAGCTCTTGTTCTTAACCTGATTTTAAACTTGGTCGAAAACGTTTAGGCTGTTCTTCTCTTTCTACTGACATTCCAGATCCATTTTTTTCCAGTTCTTGAGAGCTTTGTCCGCTTATTCTTTGCAACTAAATCTTTTGCAAAAAGGGTTTCCAGCCTGCAGCCTGTTCTCTGACAAAACATCAGCTTCTTTGGTTCAAAACTAAGATCCAAAGTTGTGCTCTGGTGTAATTTACAGGGTGCTTCCAAGCAGAATTGCCCCTTTTAAAAATCCATCACAACTGATGAACTTAGAAACGTCTAACTGTGCTACAATCACACCATAAGTATACACATGTTGCGTTCGGCACTTAGGCTCCATAAGGCTCCCAACTTCCAGGGGAACTCCCAACTTCATATGCCAGCAGGAGAGGGATGGCCCTGCTCTTACTATGGGAGAATCCCACCCCTCACCCAGGGAAACGACCCATCTGAACTCAGAGGTAATCATGTTTCTCATTTCTCTCCCCTTGCCAGCTGGATGAGAGCAGCTTCTTGAGGATGGAGACGGGTCCAGACCTCTTTGCCAACCCCATGCCCATCTCTCTTGAGGAGTCCCTAATGTGAAGTGGATCCTCACTGCCCCAACACTTCTAGGATAAGTCCGAGAGACAGACTCTGAACACTATGATAAGCTCCAAAAGAAGCCCAGGATTCTTGAGCATTACTATTTCAAAGCAGCCACGTAACTGTCCAAGGTCCTGAATTCATTTATTCCCATTTATAAATCGGGCAGTTTCCCTGGAGAAAATGGCTGCTTTGGAGGGTGGACTCTATGGTATTAAACCATGCAGAGGTCTCTCCCGCCTCCCCACACACACCCTGCCCTCTCTAGGCTCCATCCCCAAAATCTGCAGGTATTTCTCAAGCTAGGGCTGGCAACCGCTTCTCTCCATCAGTCTGGCTCCTAGTCCAGAGGGCTGCTTGCCTGTTTTAAAACCTCAGCTCTGATAAGGAGTTGTTTAAGAGTCACCCTTGTCCTCCCGTCCTTGCTGCTACACTACCTGGAGCAAAGGCCAGCCTGTCCCCATTGACGTTGCTCCTGTTTTGAAGCTGAAGAGGGGATAGGCTGTCAAGGAAGGGCAGCCTTTTCCTAAGGAGTCAAGAACCAATTGGCCAATATGTCCATTGAAATCAATGGGCTTAGAAGGTGTAACTCTGTTTCGAGTAGCCCTGTAAATCAACCTGTCTTTGAATAGACTTTACCACCTCCAGCCTCCAGATATTTTTTTTCCTGGTTATATCAAGACACGGGGTACTCTTGTGACAATGAGTGAGCTGAATTCATTTCATTTCCCGTTAAGATTTAGGTCAGAGAAGCAACTCTCTTGATCCCCTGATATCTAGAGCAAAACTATACATTGTAAATGGAGCCCACAATAATAAGATCCGTCTCTGGAAAGCCAGAACTCCAGTTCTTCTTAGACCAGTACAACCATGTAGCTGAATGAAGCAGGGAATTCTGAAGTGGTAGAGTGAGCCATACCACTTTTGTAGAGAGAGCCATACTTTAATGCTTCTTCCAAATTAAAAATTAGCACAGCAAGGGTAAAAGGCTCTGGTATAGCCAATCACACACTGTACTAATGTATCATTTACAGGGAATTATTAATATAGAATAGGAGCGGAGAACTGTGAACAATATAATCCCTCTCCTGTGGTGTTAAGTGGTACAGTCCCTTCTACACCTCCATGATCTGCCACCTCTTTACCACCTCCTTCTGCAGGATACCTAGACTAGGCATAAGTCATCACTGGTCTCCATTTGCTTCTAAGTCTTCCACACCAACTTATTCCAGAACTGCACATAGCTATTATCTGTGCATTGGCAGGTCCGTAAATGAAGTCGAGGTTGTTTAGATGGCACCTGTTTTAAAACACACAAACACACAGAAAAAAAACCCCACATAGTTTATTTCCTCTTTCTCTCTCTAAAACCTGCTACAGTATAATCTGTCAAACACCCAATTCTGAAGGAACAGACTTCTATTATCCTGAGTACCTTCTTTATAATGGGATCTTTCCCAGGTACAATTATAATGCCCCAAACAATCCGTAAAGTCTCGTTTCCAAAAAGTCATAGACATGGGCCATGCACAATAATGTCTTGCAGTGTCACCGTGAAAGTTCCTATGCCATGGTCTTCATTACTTCCCTGCCCAAAGTTCTACCACTGGAAGTGGGATGCATGGGACCTGCTAGAGGTAGAAATGACGATTCAAGTCCCAGAGCTACATTTCTGTCCAGCCCACTCAATTTCCCTAAATGTCGTTTTGGGCTACATTTAAATCTTCCCTGGGTATCCAGTTCTGCTGTTCTGAAAGGCACTTAAGCAATTCACTTTCAAAGGAGATTAGAACGTGTGCATTCTGTTCCATGGCAGAAATGATACCACCCACAGAGAGCTTACCGAATTGCCTTTTGATCTTTAAAAGATATTTAAAAGCATGTGGGTTTTGTCCCTAGGCCTGTCTCTGCAGCAGCACTAGTCACTCAAGAGACCGGGCAAGAGCAAGTGAATTCTCCAGGGCCCTTTGCCTCTCCCCCTAATGTTTCCTTTCATTCATTGTTATTCCTTTCTCAGCTATGCCCAGATTTGCAAGGGGGGGAGTCCTTTTCAGCCATTACAATGGCATGTACCTAGGTTGCCAACTTTCAGGAGTACCTGGGATTACAACTGCTCTCCAGACAACAGAGATCAGTTCCCTTGATCACTTTGGAATGTGGACTTTGGAGCATTAGACCTCATGGAGGCATGAAACCTCCCCGAAATCTGCCCTCTTCAAACTCCACCCCCAAAATCTCCAGATATTATACAACCTGGAGCTGGCAACCCTACAGTCAGGAGCCTATCAACTGTGCATAAATTGTCCCGCCATGTTGCTTGAACAAGGGGTAACCCATTTATTTTCCATGCAGGCACAACCCTGACCACTGGATATTTCAAGATTACAATTGATATGTACCAAGACTTTGCATGGATGATAATTGCATGTGTTGCCCCTGTTCATACAGCACGGTACCCACAAGTACTGGGATGGTGGGTAGCATATGATCCTGATGCACATGGTTAGTAGGCTCCTAAGGCATGTGATTATTACATCTGTAAGGGGCTAGAGTCTCATGAATTGACAAATTTCCATTCCTAAACTGGCCACTTGCCTCATGAGTAAGCAAAGGATCATACAATATCTTGATCATTACCAGTATTTAATAGGGTTGTCAGATCCCCCCCTCCCCTGGAAACTGGTGGGGGATGGAGGTGACTTACAAGGAGAAAGAGAAAGGTCTAGCCTTGTTGTTGGCATTGCACAGAAAGTGACATCATCATACTAGTAATAGACATGTCTCTGATATTTCAGGAAAAACCTATAGTAAAACTGGATTCTACCATAGAGTTTTTGCCCAAATACCAGAGTGTCATCTAAACATTGCTGGATGATGAAGTCACTCCCTATATGATACTGGCAATGAGACCTAGGCATTCTTTTTTCTCCTATTAAGCTCCTCCACTGGTCAGCTGATTGGCTGCTGGGGGTAGGGCCTGGTGTCAGGAGACCCCATCTCCTCTCGGGGGGGGCAGGATCCGGAAAACCTAGTATTTAATAATCTGCCAAAATTCCACCAGGCTTAGATTTTTATATCTAGAGACACAACTTTTTTATCCAAACATTCAACTATTTTTGAATAGCTGTGAAGGGCCACCCAAAATGGCTGCCGCTTCCCTCATTTATTATTTCATGAGAGTTCATTTCATGAGAGCTCATAAAAGACATCTGCTCTTCTCTTTCTCACAAGAGTTTCTGCGGATTCCCAGAGCTATTGTTTACTTTGTTTTTCATCATGAAATTACATTTAATTTCTGTTTTCAAATATTTCATTGTGAGATCGTAGAGCTAGAAAGAGAACCCAAGGTAAATTAAACTACCTGGCTTTGAAATCAGCAGTGAGACATTTTTTAAGGCCACAACAGCCCTGAGATGAAAGTATTCACTAGGGATGGGCAAGAAGCAGCGGAAATTGCGGTTAATTTCATTTTGCGATTCGTTTGATTTCTGACCCTGTTCGTGTTTCATTGGTTTGTTTGGTTTGGGAGTTGTAAAACTCCCTGGGAGTCATCAGCAAGCTCTCCTCCACCCATCCTCCAAGTTCAGCAAAGACTGTAGTTGGTGCCCCCAGGAAAATTCAGCTTTAACTCTCACAACAACTCTATATTGCTGCAGAATGGGAGCTCTGTGATTGGCTCCCAGAGCTGCCAGTCAAGCAATGAGCAACAGCTATGGGTGTTTCTAGGGTTCCCAGAAGTCCATCCCACCCCCCACCTCTCGCCTTGCCTAGGAATTGATTGCATCTGTGCCAGGTTGTCTGGAAAAACAAACTGCAAAAAACGAACCAAACAAAGCACCAAGGTTCGAACCAGTTCATAACAAATCACGAATCAGCCTGATTCTTGCACGAATCTCAATTTGTGGTTCGATTCATGCCTATCCCTGGTATACACATCAAGCTCTCTTATGGAGAGATTCTCATTTAAAACAAAACCTTCTTTTCATTATTTGTACAATGTCCTAATGAGTCGACTGGTAAAAGATGGCCTAAACATTTTAAACAGTTAAATTCTTCAAAGGGTGCATGGGAGATTTTTTTCATTGTTGAATGAAAAACATACATCCCCCCACCCCACCCCCATTAAAGAAGCCCGAAGGTTAAGAACAGTTACAAGCAGAATTAATCATGCAGTTAGTGGACATGTTTCTCTTAACAACTGAAGACTGACACAGTGTGTTTCAAAGCTGTCTAAGCATTACACCCTTCTAAATCCAATTTGCTTAAGTGGGCGTAACTCTGAGGATTATTACCAACATATTCATGTTAATCTAAAATGGAGAAGAGGCTCATTAGAAATATATATATTTCTAATGAGGCTTTGCCAGAGGGCTAGAAGGCTTTCCCTCAAATATCATCCTTTGCACAGAGTAGGGGTGCCAGCCTCCAGGTGGGACCTGGGGATCCCCTGGAATTATACCTCATCTACAGACTACAGAGATCAGCTCCCCTAAAGAAAATGGCTTCTTTTGAGGTAAACTCTATGACACTGTGCCCAGCTGAGGCCCCTGTCCTCCCCAGGCTCCACCCCAAAAGCTCCAGAAGTTTCCCAACTTGGTTCTGGCAACCCTACCCCTCCATCCCCTTTTGGTGGCCAGGAGGGAACCTGGTGACCAGTTTGCAAGGGAGCACTTAAGAAGAGCATGTTGAGAGTCCATGTATCTCCCCTGCTGCTTATCAGGCTAAGGAGTGGAGTGTCTGAAGCTCAATTTCTACCTGCAAGAGAAAATAGTAACGGGGCAGAATGGACTGTGTCAATTCATACGGCAAGTGGAGCACCACATATTGGAATGCCGCCTATGTTCAAAGAGCTTCTTGCAGACAGAGAAGCAGCACAAGTAGGGTTGCCAACCTCTAGCTGGAGGTGGCCCAGAACTTACAGCAGATCTCCAGATGGCCGAGATAAGTCCCCCTGAAGAGAATGGCTGCTTTGGAGGGTGGATTCTATAGTGTTGTACCCCACTGAGGCCCCTTCCCTCCTGCCCTCAACGAGTTCCACCCCTAAACCTTCAGAAGTTCTCTATGTTAGGAGCATTCAAAATCGAAACCCACCACCTGCAGGCTGAAGTGACACACGTCATTCTACCACCTTGTTCTCCTGGACATGTAAATCAGGCCTGAGTCAGAAGATACGACCTTATTTGCTTTATAAATTAAATGTTGAGTGTAGGATGGGGCAGCATTTCAGAAGCATTGCAAGACAGGCAGTGCCAGCCAGGTGCTGACTGTAACAGCTGGCGTAAATCGGGGGAGCCCTAGCTGACTGCTAAACTTCCGAAGGCCAAACAGCTGCCTCTGCCAAGACTCTTTAAACTCCAACTGGGTTGAACTGGAAGCCGCATGTGGGAGAGACCGGTGGGTTGGGAGCATGGCATGCAGAATTTTCTTCCCGGTTTTGTTTCCTTAGCCACTAAGCATGCCTTTGCACCAGTGCATGGTGGGAAAAGTGCTCCATCATCTCCGGAGTTAGATGGAAGCAAACAGACACCGTTTCTCTGATCAGTCACCCCGGTTCAGTGCACCTACTATGCAAGCCGCTGCTTTTTCCGATTGCATAGAAACGACCAGAGGGGTGGGGTGGGGTACACCTCTCTTCAGCAACGGGTTACGTGACCTTCGCTACCACCCCTCAATCACAGTACTTTACAGAACCCACTGGGGTTCAGGGAACAATTCTGGTTCCTCCCCCTTCACCAAGGTGCGCCCCGCCACATCCTGTATTAACCCCTTGTTGGAGTGTTGTGTATCTTGATTTATACCACTTGCGCACAGCCCTGGGAACCACGTTAAGGCCCAAAACTACATCTGGAAGAAGAAGGAACTGTCCACAAAAGCGAGCAGCAGCAGAGACGTAGAAAGGCAGGCCGTTCCTCCGGGTGGTGTTCCTGGGTCTGTGTGACGGGTTCTATAAATCCACACCAGCTCAGACTCTCATGTATGATTTTGAATTGATTAATGGGTTTCCTGTTCTTTTCCTGTTTTTCTTTTGTTTTCTCTCTTCTGTTCCCCGTGTCCCATTTTTGTTTTTGTTTCTGTCTTGGGTTTTGTTTCGTTTGGTCTCTGGGAATGCTCCCCTTCTCCCCCCCCCCACACCCGCCTCTCGTTTCTCCTCATCTTCCTCTTCCCCTCCCTGTCCCCTTTCTCCTCTTTCCTCCTCCATGAACAGTGGCCGCATCCATTACACTGAGATGTATGAAATGCTGACTCTCATGTCCCCACCACTAGGCCTCGGCAAGAGATGTCCCTCCAAAGTTGCCTATAAGGTAGAACAACCCTTCTTTCCTTTATGGGTTAGCGATCAGCGATAAGGTGGGGAAAGCCTAAATGGGATGGCAGGGTGGGTGGGGGTAAGATGGAGGGGAGTTTTACTGATTAATAATCAGGAAGGTACTTAATGCTCTCAGGGATTATTTGACTTCTAGAGAAATCATGTTTGCATCTAAAAACCATAACAGCGGCCTTTATTCAACCACATGGCAAAGCTTTATGGGCACTTAGTTTTTCTCTGGGCTTTTTTTGTCGCCAGAACTCCTTTGCATATTTGGCCACATCCCCTTGATGTAGCCAATCCTCGAAGAGCTTAAAGGGCTCTTAGGACAGGGCCTACTGTAAGCTCCAGGAGGATTGGCTACGTCGGGGTGTGTGGCCTAATATGCAAAGGAGTTCCTGCTTTTAAAAAAACCCGTGTTTTTTCTTAAAGGGGCTGCAGATTTCCCACGCATTCCTCCCTCTTGCTGCAGCCCCCCACCTTCCATGCTCCAGAAACCTTGGCTCTTTTGCTCAGTGATAAGGATGCTAAGAACACTCTAGCAATCACGAAATTTGTCTCAGGGCTTTTAGTCCTTGCATAAAAAAAAATAACAATGTCTTCTGCTGCTCAAGCTTTGTGAATCATTGAGCTTCTGAGGATGCGAAGGCAAAGGCAGCCTCCCACTGTGCTGCTCTGCAGGGTCCAAGAACAAAATCTGAGGCTGTCAGTGGGCTGTGGCTGGAGGGAGGAATCAGCAGAAATCATATGACTCGAGTGCCCTTAAGTCTTTGGTATTGCGTGGTTGAGCTGAGCACCTTATAGTGAGTCTGATGACTGGTCTGTCAAGATTAGTATTGTCTACTCTGCCTGGCAGCAGTTCCGGTTCTCTAGTAGGTCTTTCGCATCACATACCACTCGATCCTGTGTGCCTAGAGACGTCAGGAACTGAACCTGGGACCGTCTGCATGCAAAGCAAATGTGCTACCCCTTAGCTGTAGCTCCACCCATGTTGTATCCGTTCCGTGGTTGGATACAGGCCAGTCTTTCTGCCGTATACTTGATACCGAATTGATGCTGATTCACCTTGGGAGCATTCCCATTTTAGGAGAAGAAGTTAGGGGATCTGTAGGCAACCTCCTGCCCGGTGCAGCAGTGAGAGAAATTGGGCCAAAAAGCTGATGTCGTGGCAATCCTATGACAAGACTCGAGAAATTGCTAGAGCAGGAGTTGCCAAACTGCAGCTTGGGAGCCACATGTGGCTCTTTCACACATATTTTGTGGCTCTCAAAGCCCCCACTGCCCTGTTGGCCAGCTTGCAGAAGGCATTTGTCTCTTTAAATCACTTCTCCAAGCCAAGCCAACTGGCGGCTTGAAAAATGCAATTAAAGTTGCCTTCTTTTCACCTCTCCCTCCCTCCTTCCCTCCTTCCTTCCCTCCTTCCTTCCTTCCTTCCTTCCTTCCTTCCTTCCTTCCTTCCTTCCTTCCTTCCTTCCTTCCTTCCTTCCTTCCCTCCCTCCCTCCCTCCCTCCCTCCCTTTTTCCCTGCTCTCAAACATCCGATGTCTATTCTCTATGGCTCTTACATTAAGCAAGTTTGGCCACCCCTGTGCTAGAGCATTCCTGGGAACATGCGATGTCATTTCCAAGTACACACCCAGAAGTGATGTCACATGGCATTTCAAAATTCTCAGCAGTTGTCCTCAGCTGACAGTCCTAAGAAGGGTACGTAGAACAGTGCAAGTAACTTGAAAATATTAAAATGACATTTTTGGCGTCAAAGACCTGAAGGGTATTTTTAAAAATATATTTAGTGCACGTTAACTTGAAAATGACCTTTTTAGTGTCAAAGACCCAAAGGGTATTTTCAGGGCTTTTTTTGTAGCAGGAACTCCATTGCATATTAGGCCACACACTCCCGATGTAGCCAATCCTCCTGGTGCTTACAATAAGCCCTGTACTAAGAGCCCTGTAAGCTCTTGGAGGATTGGCTACATTGAGGGGGGGATGGGCTAATATGCAAGGGAGTTCCCACTACAAAAAAAGCCCTGGGTATTTTAAAATATTTCCTTAAGAACCAAAAGGAGGTAATGGAGAGGGAATCTTGAGAAGAATCTCAAAGTGTTTTTAAACTTGGTGTGCACAGTTGGTATTACAAAGGATACGACAAGTCAGATTATGAGCAAGGGAGGATAGGGAAGGGGCATGCTTTGGAAGTCTACGATCCCTGGCTCAGTCCCTGGCATCTTCATTATGATAGCTTTCAGGTGGTAGAGCTGAGGAAGACTTCAGTGGAGTCCTTACAAAACCCCTGCCAGTCAAAGTAAGCAGCGGCAGACTAGGTTGCCTGACTCTGTATGAAGCAGGCTGCAACGTTGTAGGGAGTATGATTCATTTTATCGAGTGAACTTCCGATCATGAAAAAGTATTTGAATTTTCAAGTCACACAGAAAAAGCTCTGGCACGTAAGGAGATGGAACCAGAAAGCTTTCGAGTCTTAATCAAGAGAAGCTGTCCCGATAGTACATGCATTTGTGCCAGTTTTGGACAAAACCGATATTTCTTTCCTCTGCATCGCACCAAATCTGGAACGCAGCAGCCGCATCTAAATCAAAGGACGTCCCTGTTGATATACGGAATTGGTGGAATGAAAGGATGAAGGTCACCTCCTGTAGCTTGAAATATTCCCCAGAGTGAAACAGTTTCAATGGTGCTCTAGACTAGGAATGTGCATGAGTTGTTCATGCATCCTGGAAACGCAAGAACTGCCACCCAGTGTCTCTGAGTTGTACATGCTGGTCCACATTAGTCAGCATTTAATGGTCCCTCGGATCCTAGCAGTACCTGAAGGAGTTGGCAAAGCAGGTACTTGGCCATATGTGACAAGAGGATGTCAGAATTGGATAGGAGAATACTCACTTGCTCAGTTCTCAACAGACTGGCACGCTGGCATATTTTTGTCACAGGCAAAATTACAGACTTTCAGGTCCTGAATGTTTTTTGTTGCAATGGAACAGTGGAGCACTGCTAAAACGTGGCCTCTGTTTAAGTCCGATAGGATTGCCACTCGGTGGCGTTATGCAGGATTCTTGCCAGGCACAGCTTCTGTTCACTTTTGTTTATGACAAAACTTACTTGCATTCACACCCACGTGTTCTCAGAAGCACACGGCCCGCTCTCTTTTTTTTTTTTTAAGAAAGAAGCACGGTTACTTGTCTGAGAATTCTGGGGCTCAGTTCAGACAGTGTGCAAAGCCACGGTTTAATTAAGCCAACTGTGTTTAGCTGGACTGTGACCCAGATAGCCCAGGCTAGCCCAATCTCATCAAATCTCAGAAGCTAAGCAGGGTCGGCCCTGGTTCCTACTTAATTGGGATGCCACCTCTGATCGCCATTCCCCAGGTCATGATGTAGAAGCAGGCAATGGCAAAGAGAACCAGTTTGGTGTAATGGTTAAGTGCGTGGACTCATATCTGGGAGAACCCGGTTTGATTCCCCACTCCTCCACTTGCAGCTGCTGGAATGGCCTTGGGTCAGTCATAGCTTTGGCAGAGGTTGTCCTTGAAAGGGAAGCTTCTGGGAGAGCTCGCTCAGCCCCACCCACCTCACAGGGTCTCTTTTGTGGGAGAAGAAGATAAAGGAGATTGTAAGCCGCTCTGAGACTCTGATTCAGAGAGAAGAGCGGGGTATAAATCTATGGCCTTCTTCAAACCACCTCTGAATGTCTCTTGCCTTAAAAACCCTATGGGGTTGCCATAAGTCAACTGTGACTTGACAGCAACAACAAACACATTTAGCTGGATTGTCCAAATGCAGGCTGCTCCACTAGTTGTGGCTCATTTGGGTCTGTCAAACCAGGCTCCGAAAGTAAAAGTTTGAAGTGGGTTTATTAACCATTGTTGGTATTTAACATTTCCGATAACGTATGAACACATATCCTGACTTAATGCCGGCTTGTCCTTGGCTCTGCCGTCATGAACTCCTGGCTATGGAGATTCCAGCCCAAAGTGACAACACACATAAACACAAAAACCAGTTGTGGAGACAAACCGATATTCCCTGATAGTCCGCAAGCTGAATCCTGTTTCACAGACTTTGTTGTTGTTCAGTCACACAGTCGAGTCTGACTCTTTGCAACCCCATGGACTAAGTCACGCTTAGTCATAACTAAAAGAATATCCCCTCCCCCAGGTTTTGGGCTATGTCTGAACTGAGCCTGGTCCTGGAAGTCTCCAAAACGAGGGTCTGCGGGTGTGGCAGAGGGGCTAAGAATATACTGAGCGATATACATTCTCTGGGAAGTGGATTTGGCCATTTTTCTTTCCCTCTTTGGGACAGAAGGCGCATGACCCACCCACTCTTGCCCTGGTCATCGATTCTTTTCATTTACACTCACCACCACCACCCCTCTCAGCCGCAGATGAATTCAAACAACTTTGCATGGGCGACAACATGCTGGCAAACATCATCACTCTCTTTTTAAAAAAAAAATACAAACAAAACTCAAAAAGGGGGCGCCAGGATGTAGCTGGGCAGCAGGATGATCAGGCGGCCGGACCTGTGTTTAGCAGCGTCCTGAGATTGGGTGGGAGTTGGGAAAAGAAACCGCAGTGGTCTCTGAACGGAGGAGAAACAGAATTCCCTGGGGCTGTCTCTCCTGTATCCCACGCAAAGGACAGGGTGCACGTCCTGGACGAGCAGAATAAAAAGAGCATGCCGGAAGGGGAAAGAATGTCCGAGCTCGGGAGGGGGAGATGGAGAAGGCGATCCTTGCCCTTCTTTTTGGATGCTCTGTTCTGCACATTCTATGCATTCCCCCCCCCCCTCGAGTCTCCCTGATACGTTTTCCGACATTGTTTTCTGCCTCCTTCCCCGATCGCCCCTTTCTCGTGCAGAGACTGGTCCTGATGAACATGCCTGTGGCAGAGGACAACACAGTCCATTTCACCTCCACTCTGATGGCCTTGATCCGAACAGCGCTGGACATTAAGATTGCAAAAGGTAAAAGGAGGAGGGGGAGGGCAAACTAAGGCAGAAAGGCACTTATCCTTACCAGCTGAGGATCCTCCCAAGAGACAAAGATCTGTTTTAAAAAGCCAGCAATCTAACTGGATAAAAAAAGAACCTGACAAACCTCATGGCAGCTGAGTAGTGCTGCCAAGCCCCTTGTCAGGTTGGGGCTTTCCCCGCCCGGGAGGTTCCCAACCCGCCAGCCCACATTGGACCAGTGGGGGGGACCTCCCCCTACATCGCCAGCACGATGACATCACCTGAAAGTGGCATCATCTCGCCGGTGATGTTGCACGGCGGCCACTCTAAGCGTTTCTGGGAAAACTTTATGGTTTTCCCAGATGCTCTAGCCATTTGGGAGGGGAAAACTCTACGGTACAAGACTAGAGCAACTGGGAAAACCATCGAGTTTTCACAGAAATGCCTAGAGCAGGCATGCGTGGTGTCTCCAGCATCACTTCTGGGTGACGTCATTGCATCGCACGCGCACGTGCGAGAAAGTCCCCCGCTGGAGAGAGCAGGGGACTTGGCAACCCTACAGCTAAGCCGAGTAGGTGTTGTAGTCGACAGTATAGTCCCCACACGTTAGAAATGGTTGTGTGGACATGACATTAAATGTTAAGAGCAGCAAAAGCAATCTAATAGCACCTTCACTGCCCGACTTTCTTTTTTTCCCCTATGCACGTGTCGCTAAGATTATAAAAAATGATGCCAAACCAGGATTGACAGGGATGCAAGTTGCAATGGCTTGATAATGCTGGAGTAATCAAAAGGGGAAATCCATTCGTGACCTGTTATCAAGCATTTAGGACTAGACTTTCTGCATTGTCAAATAAGTCCAGAATCAAGTCAGGGCCGGACGGGTTGCCCGTGATTCACAGACCGTTCCCAGCTGTTGCAGTCTGGATGTGTACTTTAAATCTGACAGGCATCCGTGGCTATGTTGGATATAAACGCACACCTGACTGAGGTCACAGATACCCCACATTTATGTTTATTTTTAAAAAACAAAGATGATGGTCCTCATGTCATACAAGAGCATTGATTCTCAAGTGTTCAGCTTTCTAGTTTACCTTTAAAGTCCTACAGGGTTTGGGGCTCAAATACCCTAAGACTGTCATCTCCCATGTGACCCTTCCCATCTACTCCGGTCATCTTCGAAAGCTTTGCTTCAGGTGCCCCAGCTGACTGAGACCGATTTCCCACTAGCCTCACGCTGCTCTCACGCTCCTCTTCTCTGCGGGGCTTCCATCGGATTTCACCCTCTCTGTCCCAGGGCTGCAACTCGCTCTGCCTTTTTCACACAGCAAACAAGATCCTCTAAAAACCAGTTCTTGTTTGCCCCGCGCGAAAAAGGCAAAGCTAGTTGCAGCCCTGGGGCAGATAGTATGAAATCCGATGAAAGCCCTGCAGAGAAGAGGAGTGTGAGAGCGGCATAAGGCTAGCGGGAAATTGGTCTGAGGCTAGATGGGCTGAAACCCAAGGAAGGGCCTTCATGGTGCTGAAGCTCTGGAACTCTCTTCCCAAAGAGATTTGTCTTGTTTCCTTCTGTTGTTGTCTTCCAGCAGCGGATAAAGATTTTTTTTTTTGTATGCTGTACTCCTAGTAAAACTCTATTGGCTCTTTTCCACAGCCTGGTTGTGTTTGTGTATTTAAATATTTTTAATTAATTTCTTGGGGCTTTTTTTGTATCAAGAACTCCTTTGCATATTAGGCCACACACCCCTGATGTAGCCAATCCCCCTGGAGCTTACAGGGCTCTTAGTGCAGGGCCTACTGTAAGCTCCAGAAGGATTGGCTACATCAGGGGTGTGTGGCCTAATATGCAAAGGAGTTCCTGCTAAAAAAAAAAAGCCCTGGAATTGCTTAATTCTTTTAAATGCAACTTTAATGTTTTAATGTTTGGATGTTCGCTGACCGAGGAGCTCTGTTTGGATGGCGCAAAAATATTTTTAATAAAAGAGTGAAGGCCTGACCTAGATAGCCCAGATCTCAGAAGCTAAACAGGGTTGACCCTGGCAAGTACTTGGATGGGAGAGCTCCTTGGAATACCAGAGCTGGGAGGCAGGGGCAGTCTTTATTCAGCCACCTCTCTGAATATCCTCCAGGCTCCCAAGGAGGGGTCAGTCCCCAGAGGTCCCCATGACTTTCAGGTGCACACACACATTCACACATATAAATACAAAAAAAAACCACACACACAGTGAGTACACTTGCCAATTGTAAAGTTGGATTTACATGGTGGGTAAGAACTCACATTCTAAATGCTGTAGAAATGCTGCATGTCTCCTCACTGATTGTGAGCATAAGCAATCTTTCACATTGGTTCGACCTGGACTGGTCTAGTTTTCCATTCGCATCCGTTGTGATCTGACCTAAAAACTATTTTTTGGAGGGTGGGGGGGTGCAGAGAAGAAATGGGACAACAGCAGGTCTGTGTGGGATGGACTTAGGATCAGAGTCTGAATGGAAGCGATCAGAATGAGGATAGGATAACAGAAGGCTTGCGTGGGCTGGACTGGGAATAGGATCTTTAATGAGGGACTGGCAACGAGGACAACAACGAAGGAGTTTTGAAAGTTCTGAACCCTTTCCTGTGAATGTTCTTTTACTTTCCAGTTACTTGGATTTGATTTTCAACCTTGAAAGAAACATATTCTGACACCCGTTGTTCCTCTTTGAGGTGAACGCTTCTGATATGGAAAGAGATAACATGTCGAATCAACTAATTTAAAATAATTTATTTCTGTATGCAATCAGTACAAATCAGTTAAAAACAGTTAAACAGAAGCTCAGTCATAAACCATACAGTAACTACACAGGCATTGATAGAGAAGAAGTTAAATGGAAACTTCACAGGTACAAATATTTTGTGGAGATTTTTATCTTTCTATTTTTTTTTTTTTTGCACAATAGCATTTTTATTTTATATACATTACAAAATTCTAACTAAAGATAAAAGTAACAAAACATTGCATAACAAAATCCATTTAAATTAGTTACACAATCACATCTGTTTCAGTCCATACAGAGGTAGAGGAAGAGCAATTTTGTAATAGAGGTACAACAACTTAATTTATATATTTACCTTAATATCTCTCATACCTTTAATCTGAAAGAAGAAAGTTAAAACACGTTCTCCCCCCCCCACCTTATTTTAAACTATTCATATAACTTTCCCCATTTTTTTGAAGCTTCTTGTTTAGATTTCCCATTTATTAATGCTGTTAGTATATCCAGCTCAGCTATATCTAAAACTTTAACCATTAATTCATCTAATTCAGGTATCTTGCTTTCTTTCCAATACTTAGCAAAAAGGATTCTGGCTGCAGTTATCATGTGAATTACTAAATGCCAATTCTCTTTTCCAATATCCTGTTGAACCATACTAAGTAAAAACAATTGAGGAGTGAAAGGAACTCTTATATTCTTTTATTACTTCATGCACTTTTTCCCAATACTTCCTGGCCCTTCTACAAGGCCACCATACATGAGATCTTTATCTTTCTAAAAGGCTCAAAGGTTGTCTGCACCACTTCTTTACAAGGTTTTTATGGATTCTGTAAACTGCAGCCAAAAGTCTGGTGTAGAATTCACTGCCACAGGAAGTGGTAGCAGCTACAAGCATAGCCAGCTTCAAGAGGGGATTAGATAAAAATATGGAGCAGAGGTCCATCAGTGGCTATTAGCCACAGTGTGTATATATATGTGGCCACTGTGTGACACAGAGTGTTGGACTGGATGGGCCATTGGCCTCATCCAACATGGCTTCTCTTATGTTCTTATGGTGCGTGGAAGCATAACTTTAGGAGATAACATACCAGCACTGCAGATTTGGAGGCTTGACTAGAACACACTGTGCTTAACTTACCAGCTATTACTGAATCTATACCCAGAGGGTGTCCTTGGGGCTACATTCTAGCACTGTGAGGAAAATCTATCATTTATGAAGTGTGTATCTCAAATGTTGATGCCCAGAGGCCCACACATATGGGCTGACCTTGGTTGTCACCAGTCCTGGCCCTCCCCTCTTATCTCATGGCATCGCTGAGCTTTGGAAGCACTCAGGAGCATCATTATCCAGCCCTCAAATTCCAAGCTAATCCCTCCCAATCAAAAGCACTATACTATCACCAGATTAAAAGATTCAGTCCCTCCCAGCTGGCAACTTCATTTGTGGACTTCTGTTGATATAAGTGATCCTTCTATTTAGAATTGCCAGGTCCTGACTGGCTACCAGCAGGGAAGAAGAGATTGGAGTTATACCCCGCCCTTTACCACCCAAAGGAGCACATTTATGCCTTCCCCTGATGAGACAGTGAGTGACCCATTGGTATCTTCTCCCACGGAAGACCTGGAGCTGTACTCTGAATAGCTCATGCAAAAGCCAAAGCACTAGAACTGGATAACAACTCAGAAGAGCCACAGCCAACAGACCCAGTAATTCAAGTTTTATATAATTCTGTGGTCCCATCACACTTCCTATGCTTCAGGGTATATAGGTTGTAGCTAAGAGTGTTTGAGTTAAGCCTGCCCCCACTTCAGCTTCAGTGAGGTAGGGTTTCAGCGTAACTATGAATTGACGGGAAATATTGCTGAAATAGTGGGAACACAGTAAGATCCCCATATTAACACATTTCATACATATCACAATATCATTTAACATATATCAGACATAAAAAACAATCCAGTATGCTTGTACTTTTCTTCCTCCTGGAGAAATTGAAATCGAGTGACAGTCCCTGTTAACGCACACCGTGTTGGAGCTTCAGTGATGCAATGCTTATGCATTCACCTGGTTCATAAATTCACAAGGCTCAGTGGTCCCTTTGGTCCCAATAATGTCCACTCAACAGATAAAATCACTTCTGTGTGCAAATGTGAAGACACGCCTCCCCGGTAAACAGGCAGTTTCAATGCTACTTTCTCAATGTTTATGTTACATCAAACTCTTATTTGGAGCCACAGGATTAATTAATACATGGATCTACACTTGTCCTTTTCTCAAATGATTTCCGGGGTGCCAAATACCCTGAGGCCGACCCTGAGAAGACAGAGGGAAAAGGAGCACTCAAAATGTCTAGAATATTTTTTAAAAAGCTTGGAAGCTTTTCTCTGTGGCAGGCCTGTAATCAGGCAGTCCCCATGTGTGCCTGCACAGAAGACCACTCAATAAGCAATGATTACAGACAGGGGGTTTTTTTAGCAGGAACACACAGGAACACAGTTCCAGCTGGCTTGGCATCGGGGTGTGGCCCAATATGCAAATAAGTTCCTGCTTGGCTTTTTCTACAAAAAAGCTCTGTGTGAAACAATGGTTACATCAGGGGTGTGGCCTAATACACAAATGAGTTCCTGCTGGGCTTTTTCTACAAAAAAAGCCCTGATTACAGGTAAATGCAACCCTGTTTTTCTCAGCAGACTCTTGTTTTCTTCTAGGTGGTGCAGATTGGCAGCAGTTGGATGGTGAGCTCCAGAAGGAGATTCTGACCATCTGGCCTCACCTTTCACAGAAGATGCTGGATTTGTTGGTGCCCATGCCAAAAAGTGAGTCATTGCAAAAGGGATCATGACTCCCAGGTGCCTGTGAGGACGGGGTGGGGAAGGGAAGACAGGAAGAGGCACGGTGCTGTGTGCCTGAGTAGGAAAAAGCAGAGGAGGGGAGTAGTATCAGAATTCTGTTCTCCCTGAGTTCAACTCATTTAGCATACTGCTTATTTACAGATTTAAACTTCCAGCTTTGGCTGTCTGAAGATCTCAAGACAAGGGACCATTCTTTTTTTTTTAAAAAAAATGGAGAACAAAATTCTAAAACATATCCAAATCTCATACTCTTTTCCATCTTTGCGTAGTTATCAGTTTCCAGTGAACCAATGTTGTGCTGTGTACAAAAACTTTGGCTTTGTCATATTTTCAGAATGAAAGGAGCTGTGCAAACATCCAGAACATTGCTTTCTATATTTGCAAGCTGAAACTGATGCTATCTGTGTTTTCATGCAATTTGGGAATCGGTAGCTAGCCTCATCAGCGCTTTCTCTCCCTTTCCCTCCTACCCACCCATCTGCATTAACCAGTGGGTTTGAATCACAAATTCCTCAAGGTAGGCCTCAATCGGTGCAGATCAGGATACACGGTGAACATGGCTTGCAAACCTGCTGGGTTGAATTGTTTGAATTTCTGTTTTAGGAGAGGATCTGGCTTGCTTTAACCGTGGTTGTTCTAGAGCATAAGAATATGAAGCTTTGGATAAAGCCTAAGATTGGAAGGGGATATCAGTCTAAAGGCATTGCCACACAACAACGATTTTCTGTGGTTTCCCCTTTGCCCCTGTGGCTGCCAATTCAGCTGAGTGGCAAGGGGGCTTCTACATGCAGGCTTTCCCCTGCCCCAGTCCCATGTGGTGGCCATTCCCTGGCACCACAGCTGGGGAGGTGATTTCTTCAGGATTGTTTGATCACTAATCAGCATCCCAAAAAGATTGAGTTTAAGCCATTTTGAGAAAGAAGGCAGCAAAGCCCTGAAAAAGCTGGAAGATGTATGGAAGCACTATAATGCTGTGGGGAAGTGAGAGGGGAAAATCTTTTCTCGATAGCATCCTGTCACACCCTCCTGATGTAGCCAGTCCTCCTGAAGCTTACAGTAGGCCCTGTACTAAGAGCCCTGTGAGCTCTTGGAGGATTGGCTACATCAGGGAGGTGTGGCCTAATATGCAAAAGAGTTCCTGCTACAAAAAAAAAGCCCCGGGGGAAACAATTGATGTGGAAACCCCCTAAGAGGGGAGGGTGAAGGGGTGTTTCTCTCCCACCAAGGCTGGTTCTCGATTTGACTGTGACTGTGAATTTGTAGGTAGACAGTGTTAAATCCACAGGGCTCCCTGCCTGAAGTTGGTCAGGTGTGTTCCCTCCTTGATCCTCAAATACAGAAAAAGAGTTATAATTAAAATAGGTAAAATATCACAGCTCTTGCTCTGCCACTTTACCCATGCTGACTATGAAGGCTAGTAAAACATGCCCTTTTTGCAATGAAAGGTGGGATTTGTAGGGATGAGCTGGATATGGCTGGATGCTAAAATGTTTGATTCGCAGCTCACTGGGATGCACAACACATTATTCACAACTATGGCTAATGCTCCAATAGCCACTTTTTTTTCCCTGAACAAGCACAACTTTGAGAAGAACTGTTTTGAGTGGAGAAGCAGCAAATGAATGTTTGTGGAGCGTTATCCATGCTGGAGAAGCAGCAGTGTTTTCAGTGCTAGCCTTTTCTGATCCAGATAATACAGGCATGTGCACTCAGGCTGCTCTTCTTGTTCCTGAACTCCAAATGTATACCAGCATAACCTCAAAACTCAATAGTGTGGTGGTGGTGGGGGGTGGGGTTTCAAGGAGCAGCTGGTGGTTTTTTGTAGAGCAAATATTGGCTGGAGCAGAAAGGTTTTAAGGCCCCATTCTCCACCTACCTACTCAGAACATCCACAAGATGTTTTCGTTAATATGCGGTTTGCCTGACAGCCATGAGGGAGGGAGGGACGGAGGGGAGGGGGTCATGGCTCAGTGGTAGAGCAGCTGCCTTGCATGCAGAAGGTCCCAGGTTCAATCCCTGGCATCTTCAAGTAAAAGGAGCAGACAACAAGTGATACAAAAGACTTCAGCCTGAGACCTTGGAGAGCCACTGCCAGTCTGAGTAGACAATCCTGAAGGGTTGCATCGGTGCTTCATTCTCATGGCCCTTTCTTACACACCCAGGGAAATGCTGTTCACTCCTTAGGGGTCGGGAAGCAATTTTCTCCAGGCTAGTTTGTCCAGGGATCCTGGAGAGGGTGGGGTTTTTTTTGCCATCTTCTGGGCATGGAGCAAGTATCACTAGGTGTATGTGGAGGGAGGTATTTGTGAATTTCTTGCATTGTGCAGGGGGTTGGACTAGATGAACCTGGATGTCCCTTCCAACTCTGTGGTTCTATTCTATGGGCATAGGGCAGCTTTACGTGTCCTAGCCATGCAGTGAATTATCCAGTGTCTTGCTAACCTGTTATCACCCCTGTAAACATCTGCTTTGAACCAAAGAATCCTGTCGTTGATTTTCAGCAACAGACCTGACCGTCGGCAAAATCTACGCAGCCATGATGATAATGGACTATTACAAGCAGAGTAAAGCTAAAAAACAAAGGCAGCAGCTGGAAGAACAGGTGAGATGACACATCCAAGAATTAAAGGGATCTTGTGTCCTCTGGCGTGTTCCAGCTTTTTAGGGTTTGGCTTGAGAAACTGGATTGTGCTGTCTGATGACCAGGGCCAGCCCTAGGCTATCCGGCACTCTGGGCAAGGCTAACTTCTGGTGCCCCCCCACCACCCCACTGATAACCAGTTTTCAAAAACAGGTGAATTGTGGGGGAAATGAAAAGCACAAAACTTGAAATTGCTCCGTGACCCAGATAGCCCAGGTCACTGTCAAGTGGGGAGGGGGGAGTGCCCAAGGCCAGCATCCTAGGCAGTTACGCAGTGTCCCTGACTTGCCTGTGTTGCTTCCTCATTATGTAGCCACATCCAGAGGTGGAATTCTAGCAGGAGCTCCACATTTTAGGCCACACACCCCTGATGTAGCCAATCCTCCTGGAGCTTACAGTAGGCCTTGTACTAAGAGCCCTGTAAACTCTTGGAGGATTGGCTACATTAGGGGTGTGTGGCCTAATATGCAAAGGAGTTCCTGCTACAAAAAAAGCCCTGATTATAGCTTTAAATAATACTGTAACCCCTGCCTTGAGTCCTTTTTTTGAGAAATGTGGGCCGAAAATGTAGGAAATAAATACAAAACCGCTCCTTGAACTGAGACTCTTTTCTTTTTTCCCTGCAGAAAAATGCCCCAATGTTCCAGCGGATGGAGCCGTCCTCTCTTCCTCAGGAGATCATTTCTAACGCCAAAGCTTTGCCTTACCTCCAGCAGGATACGCTTTCGGGACTGTAAGTGTGGAGGGTGGCGTAAGCAACGCTTTTCTCTCCTGCTGGCATTTGTGTTCTGAGTGCAGTTGCCTTGTGCTTTGAAGGGCCCTAAAGACAAAAAGAGGTAGCAGAAGGAACTGGCAGAGAAAGAGAACTCGAAACTGATTTTAAAAGCCTTGATAAATTACCAGGCAAGTGCCTAATTCTAGGGAACGGGGGCAATCTTTGGCATACATAAATAACACTCTTGGCAAGCTTATATGGAACTTTCAAATGTTCAAAGCACTTTCAAACGTTTTATCTTTTTGAAAAATCTTTACAACTACTGTGTAGGGTAGGTCAGTGTTATTATTCCCACTATTGCAGATGAAGTGACAAGAGCATAACTGCACGTTACTTTTCTGCTGAAGACGATTGTGGGTTTGTTCTGAAGTTCCACGTGTTTCAGGCATGTGCAGGACTGATTCAGGATACTGCCATACCAAATTCCCTGTGTGATCCCACCCTAAACAGGGCTTTTTTGTAGCAGGAATTCCTTTGCATATTAGGTTTCACACCCCTGATGCAGTTAGTCCTCCTGGAGCTTACAGTAGGCCCTGTACTAAGAGCCCTGTAAGCTCTTGGAAGATTGGCTACATCAGGGGTGTGGCCTAATATTCAAAGGAGTTCCTGCTACCAACACCAAAAAAAGCCCTGGTCACATGTTAACATTTCCACAATGGGGTAAACTCAGGGCTTTTTTTGAGCAGGAACGCACAGGAACACAGTTCCGGCTGGCTTTGTGTCGGGGTGGGGAGGGATGGCCTAAAATGCATTGAGTTCCTGCTGGGCTTTTTCTACAAAAATCCCCTATGCAAAACAATGGTGACATCAGGGACATGGTCTACATTATATGTTTTATTATTTCTGTAGCTGTTTGTTTGTTTATAATCTGATATATGCCAATAAAGGCTTTTGATTGGATTGGTCTATATGCAATTGAGTTTCTGCTGGGCTTTTTTCCACAAAAAGAAAAAGCCCTGGCCAAATCCCCAGCACCATTTCAGGTCAGGAGAATGGCAAAGTGGAAAGGCCTAATCCTCCCTTTCTCCACACGTCATCACAGGCAGAATCCAAATTGGGCCCACTGCACATCTAGGAAACATAGAACTTCAGAACATGCCTTTTCACTCGCATTGCCAGCTCCCAGTTGGGAAACACCTGGAGATTTCGGGGGTGGAGCCTGAGGTGGGTAAGGTTTGGGGCCCAGGGCCATTGATCTCTCTTGCCTGGAGATCAGTGATAATAGTGAGAGATCTCAAGGCACCACCAGGAGGTTGGCAGCCCTATTCTCCACTTGACCAAAGGATGTCTCTATAGAAAATGTAACATATAATTAGGCCCTGAGGCAGTGAATGAGTGGCTTGTCTCTGACCATCCAGTGAGTGCATGACAGTGGCAAAATTTGAACCAAGGACTTGCAGGTTTGTTAGTTTGGTCTTTTCACCACTGTCTCATGTCCAGCTCTGCATAGGATACCATTAAAAGATATTTCTCACTATACAGGAGGAATCTAACACACCCTTAGTGACACACGCAGAGAGTATGGAATTAAATACCAGTACTGACAATGAGGACTAGAATGCATATAAACAAACATTTCTTACTTTCCCCACTTTCCTTCCAAGTCCTGTTCTATGTTTAAGCAAGGCTAGGAAATGAGCTAGATCTCTCTGCACTTCCAAGTCAGAACAAAGGGGAGACGGAAATTGTTGATAAGATTTTTCCAACTGAAAATGCAGTTAGGAATTAAAATTATTGCTGAAAGATCTTCCTATCAGTACAAAGCTTCCTTCCAACATAGGATCCAGGCATGCTGACAGGACATTGTGGAAAGGTCTGCTTTGGTTCTATGCAGGACTTTTTTTTGTAGCAAGAACTCCTTTGCATATTAGGCCACACTCCCTGATGTAGCCAATCCTCCAAGAGCTTACAGGGCTTACTGTGAGCACCAGAAAGATTGGCTACATAAGGGGTGTGTGGCCTGATATGCAAAGAAGTTTCTGCTACAGAAAAAGCCCAGCTTCCATCCTTGCTTTGGCTTTTGATGTGAGTGCTACACTAGCACAAAATTTACATGGAAATTTCCAGCGAAGAAGAAAATACCAAAAAGTAAATTGATGAAGTAATAATGTGAGTTAACGACACCTTAGTGGGGATGGCCCAAGGTTTTTTTGTTGTTTTTGCCTCCCTGAGCAAATGCATTTTGACACCTCACTGGGTATGTAAACACTTTGCAACCAAAGTCGAACACCTCTCTGAGGCTGCAATCCTAAATTGGGCCAATCTGGAGTGTTAGCTCCACTTCTGTTAAAAATCAACCCTATTCATACCATTCTCAGTTGATCTGCTGTGCAGGAGAGCTCTGGGGATGCATTCACAAGTGCAGTTTCATCCTTGCATGGTCGCAGCATCGAGAGATGACTTGCCTGTCAGAAGCAGCCATCCAATCCCATGTCAAAGTCCGTAGGCAGAGCTTTCATATTGCCTCACCAAGTCTCCTCCACCATGCTTTTCTATGGAGAAATGTCACCTGTTCCGCTAAGTGGCTGGGCCAGATGAGACATGGAGTAATTTAAGATTACTGCCTCCGTTCTGTGCAGAAAGCAACTCGTTCAAAACCCACTAAATTTATGCAGAACGGTTTATTTAGCATAAATTGGTGGCTTTTTCCCTGTGAAGTCGTATAATGAGTTTTCCTAGAAGCTTAGATTATTTTGGCAAGGTGGAGGCAGATGAAGGGCAGCAGAGGATGTGTGGGCGGGCGGGTGGGCGAGCATGAACAGAATCTATCAACAAAGGTCAGCCATAAGAAGTTTCACTGCTGCTCCATCCAGGTTCACAGAGAGCAGGCTATATCAGGCTGCTAAAAGCATAAACCAGAGGTGGCCAAACCTTGGCATGGGAGCCACATGCGGCTCTTTCACACACATTGCATGGCTCTTGAAGCCCCCATCACCCTGTCAGCTGGCTTGGAGAAGGCATTTGTCTCTTTAAATCAGCAGCTTGGAGAATGCATTTAAAGTTTCTTTCTTTCCACCTCTCCCCCAAACTACCTTCCTTCCTTCCTTCCTTCCTTCCTTCCTTCCTTCCTTCCTTCCTTCCTTCCTTCCTTCCTTCCTTCCTTCCTTCCTTCCTTCCTTCCTTCCTTCCTTCTGTCTTACAGCTCTCAAACATCTGACATTCATGTCTTGTGGCTCTGAAACCTCTGACAGTTATTCTATGTGGTTCTTATATTAAGCAAGTTTGGTCAACCCTGGCATAAACTAACAGCAAGATCCAGGTTCTTGGAGGGTGTGACTGTATGCTAAGTATTTTTTATGAAAAAAACTGGTCAGATTAATGCAAACGTACACATGTACAGAGTGCAGTGTGCATGCAGAAACACATAGGGTTGGATCTAAATTATTATTTTTTCCCATTCACAGAAGGCACTCACTTCCGTCAGTAGAATGGAATTTTTCTGCCTTCCTCCTCCAGCTGCAGCCCATAGAACTCCCCAAAATTCTGCTGCCCAAGAGGGTCATTTTGGAGAACTCAGTGGGCTGTGGTGTGGAGGGGAGACGAAAATTCCATTCCATTGGTGGAATGAACAAGAACCAGAGTTTGGATCCCACTCAATATGAGTGATGTCCCTCAGAATCCTTATTTCTGCCTCTTTTGGAAATACTAAGAGAAAACCGTGTTTGAAGAATTAAGTTATACCACTAATTACTGCTCTCCAGAAATATCATAGGCTTTATGACATAATTATTACTTACAATCATGAAGTAAAACTGTATACAGTTACTTCTTTGTGATCATTCAAACAATGGCTCTGTGAGGTATGCAAACTTTCATACAGACATGTAAATACAAGGTCCACTGACACAAGAATAATCATTTGCACGCAATCATTTACAATGGTGCCAGAGTTTCTTATCCAGAAAATGCAAAATGTAACATGTTCCCAGTAAAAATACACGTGTTTTGATGACGAGTCTCTTCGTCTGACAAAAGCTAATTTTTCTGGAACCACAGCTCAATTCAATTCATTATGTGTGTATATCATTTCTCACAAGGCAACAGTTCTCTTTATGCGGCTGGCTAGCCATGGTTTGGTAAAGATTAAACCTGGAATTAGTGCTCTAGTAATTTTCAACACTGCTAATTAGACAGTTACTCAGAACGGCACCGGCAAAACTGAAATCATATCATCAACAGCAATGGTACTGTCTTCAGATTTTCCTTTGGAAGAGAATTTCACAAGATTCGAACCACTGAGAAGGCAGGAAACCATCCCCTAGTGGATAGCAGTTTGACTGCAGTTGCCTTTGGTCTGGATCTCAGTTCTTGCTGGGAAAGTCATTTAGGGGAAAGCCTCATCTGCCTTGGTCCCAGGTTGTAGATAAAGATATAAATTCAACAGGTTTCAATGTGTAAATATGGAACAATACAATCAACACCAGAAGTATACTTATTATCACACCAAAATTTGTACAAACATATATTTTAGTGACAAAAACATTTAAACATACTGCAATGCTCTATTTTGGGAGCATTACTATGTGTTTAAATGTTGTTAAGTCTTTGTAACTAAAATATATGTTTGTACACCCTTTGGCGTAATAATAAGTAAACGTCTGGTGTTGATTGTATTGGTCCCAGGTTGTGCAGAGCCTAACAGTTCTCATGCGTGACAACCATCTTCAGACATGCATTCCCAGAGTGCTAGAAATACTGTTTGCAAACAAAGGCTATTAGATTTCATCAGTGATTTAATTCATACATGTTCCTTGGCCATTTTGGAATCTGTCATTATGTTCCCAAGTAGCAGGATCTTTTTTTTTTTTTTTAAGCAAGATTTGGGTCCAGGAACATCTCAAAGGGCAGCAACATGTCCAGGGTATAATCCTTTGGGATCCAATACTCTCTTCATCACATATTTCTTGAAGGCAACTTTGACTCTCGAAAGTTAGCAGATTGGAAAACCCTGTTGGTCTTTAAGATGCTAAAGGACTCAAATCTTGCTTTTCTGCTGTGGACCAACATGGCTACTCACCTGAGGGAGAGGAAGCAGTTTCTGTCTATATATATATATATATGAACTGTTAACTTCCATTTAAATGTATCTGAGGAAGTGTACATGCACGTGAACATTCATACCTTGAATAAAACTTTGTTTTTAATTTTAATAGCATAGCAACAAACCTTGAATAAAACTTCGTTGGTCTTCAAGGTGCCACTGGACTCAAACATTGTTCTACTGCTTCAGACCAACATGGCCGCCCACGTGGATCTATCCCCCACGTTGCATATTAGGCCACATCTAACAGTTCTCAGATGTGCTTAAATCCAGAGTTCTTGGGCAGGGTGTTATCTTTTCCAGACCAATTTATACTGGGTCATATGCTTAAAACAACTTTTGAAACTTTTTTGTACAATTATAGCTTTCTTGCAGAAGGATTGCTAATTCTTGGAACTTAATTAAATGAGATCCAGTTTTCTTTGGAGGGCAGTCAGAGAAACAACCAGCACTGGCGTGGTTTTCTCCTCTCATTGGAAGTGGGAACTCTCTTTACAGGAGCAGCCGGAGCGGGTACCCCTCCCTGAGTCCACTGTCTCCCCAGGAGATATTCCAGTTGGCTTGCATGGATCCGACCCATGGGGAATATCAGGAGCAGCAGTCTCTGGTAAATCTGTGCATGATATCAGAATGCCTTTTCTTTCTTTTTAGCTTCTTTCACATTTTTCCAGTATGTTGATGCTATTGTATGTTTTTAGTATATGGCTGAAGACTCTTCTGAATTTCAAGCATCAACGTGGTATAAAGTGAACCCACCCTTCTCATTCCCCATGGAGATATTAGGAAGCCTGCTACGCTCTGAAAATATTCTCACCATGGCAATATTGCCGCTCTTTCAAAAAAAAAAAAACCATTCTGTGCAACATGATATTGGAACAGGAGCAGGGGCTCTTTCTTCCCCCAGCCCCTTGATACTTAAAACGAATGGGTTACATTTTTTGCTCCAAGAAGCACTTTATGCAATATACCACAATGAAATCCCAAAACAGGAACAATAAGACACAAGGAAAAGATAAATTTATGATTTCTTGACAGGAAGGTAGTTACACAAATCACTCCGGCATCTGATGATACAGTGTTGACTTGCCTATTTTCTTGGTGCCAAATAAATACTGTATTTACAAAAAAGAGAGATATATTTGGTAGGCCGAGACGCTCCCATTTCCAGGGCTTTTTTTCAGCAGGAATGCAGTTCTGGCTGGCTTGGTGTCAGGGAGTGTGGCCTAATGTGCAAACCTGCTGGGCATTTTCTACCCCCAAAAAAGGCCTGTGTGAAACAATGATGACATCAGGGGTGTGTGGCCTAATATGCAAATAAGTTCCAGCTGGGCCTTTTCTATTAAAAAAAAAAAGCCTTGCCCATTCCTAGTGGGAATATGGACTCTGTAAAGTATCATTACTATGGGACGGGCTTTTTTTGTAGCAGGAGCTCCTTTGCATGTTAGGCCACATGCCATCCCTCCCAAAAAAAAGGCCACACGCCCCTGATGTAGCCAGTCCTCCAAGAGCTTACAGGGCTCTTAGTACAGGTCCTACTGTAAGCTCTTGGAGGATTGGCTACATCAGGGGCGTGTGGCCTAATATGCGAAGGAGTTTCTGCTACAAAAAAAGCCCTGACTATGGGTGTTATGAAGTATAAGGAAGGACAACAGCTGGTCCTAAAATGGGCGACTTTATTCTCAAAATAAGCTTGGATGAACAATGGTTCTTCTCTGTTACTGTGGCTTAGATCCACCAGAGAGTGTCTGCAGATTCAGACCCATGGAGTATGAGTTGTTCACTTTCCTCTCTGCCTGCTACTGCCCAGAATGTTCCCCAAAAAACACTGCTTTTGGGAAACATCTTTGGAAATGCTCCAGTGGAGCCAAGCCTGTAGGTTGTCTTTCTCTGCTGCCCCCCGCCCCTCAAAAAAAAAAAAAAACTGAAACGGTACCACCTAGTGAAATGCAATCAACATCTCTCTGTTGATTTGTCCAAATGCAGGGTGGTGACTTCAGGAACAGTGATTATGTGAATGAATCATAGCGAAACGGAAAGTAGCTGATTGTTTGGGTTACTTGAAATAGTTCTCTTTCAAGCGGTTGCCCCCAAACTTGTGTTCGGGATTATTAGGAAGGGGATTCAGAATAAAATGGCCAATATTGTCATGCCCCTGCATAGATCAATGGTGCAGCCTCATTTGGAATAGTACAGTTCTGGTTACCGTATCTCCAAAAGGACATTGCCGAGCTAGAAAACCTACACAGGATGGGGCGACCAAGATCTTTTCTGGGGATTGGAGCACCTTCCCTGTGAAGAAAGACTAAAGAGTCTGGGACTTTTCAGTTTTGAAAAGAAATGAGTAAGGGGGGAAATTATAGAACAGAGGTGGCCAAACTGCAACTCAGGAGCCACATGTGGCTCTTTCTACACACTGTGTGATTCTCAAAGCCCTCACCACTCTGGCAGCTGACTTGAAGAAGGCATTTCTCTCTGAATCACTTCTTCAAGCCAAGCCAGCCGGAATCTTGGAGAATGCATGTAAAGTTAAACTTGCTTTCTTTCCACCTCTCCCTCCCTCCTCCCTCCCCCATCTTCTTTCCTTGCTTCTTTCCTTGCTTCCTTCCTTCCTTCCTGCCCTCAAACATCTGGCATTTATTCCATGTGGCTCTTTGGTTAAGCAAGTTTGGCCCCCCCTGTGATGATGCATGCAGTGGAGAGAGTTGATAAAGAAAACTTTTTCTCCCTCTCCCAAAATACTTGACTCAAGGACATCCAATGAAACCGATGGGCAGTAGGTTCAGGACAGACCAAACAAAATACTACTTTACACAGAGAGTGATTAAAATGTGGAATTTGCAGTCATAGGATGTAGTGGTGGCCACAGGAATAAACATCTTTAAAAGGGGATTAGATAGATTCATGGAGGACAAGCCTGTCAATGGTTACTCGCCACAGTGACTGAGGGGAACCTCCAAGTTTCGAGGCACTAACCCTCAGAATCCCAGAGCCAGGAGGCAACATCAGAGGAAGGCCTCGGCCTCTCTGCCCCATTGTTGACCATCCAGAGGAACTGCTTGACCACTGTGTGAGACAGAATGCTGGACTAGAAGAACCGATGGTCTGATCAGCAGCGCTCTTCTTATGCTCTTATTTTCTAAACTGGGACAGCCTTGGATGAAAGAAATGTGAGGAAAGTGTTAATCTCTTTTTGATTAACCTTTCCTTCTTCACATTTTTTCTATGCATCTGGGGACAGTCTGCAGAGATCCTAAGGGACTTTTGACAATCTCTTGTCAAGTAACGAGCAGTCCCGGAATATTCCGACCGTTAGGAAGTAGTTGATGGATGGGCACGAATGGAAACATTCGGTTACGTCCTTGCAATTGTGTTTTGTGTTGCGAACCGGCAACTTTTGTAAAAGTGTAGAAATTTAAGCCAGCTGTTATTAAACAAACCAGGCCTCGAATGCTTGACTTTCTGTGTTCGTGAGTGCTACTGACGGTGGTGGTCTTTTTTGCAGGTTGGTTTTCCTCTCATCAAGTAATCATTTCATTTGGGTGTCTTACCAAGGGCGAACGACGGGGTCTGACGCTTCTGGGTTTGTGTTCATTTCGTCTCCAGTGCTGGTGTCCATGGTCACAACTTGAACTGTTGAATCATGTCACACCAATGTGAACATACGCCTCTGGCCTACCCACACATGCGCCCACCTTTCCAGCTGGGGGCACTAGTGTCTGTGTGTGTATATGGCTCTCTGTGTGTGTGTGTGCACACTTGTCGGACTGCAGTGCTGTGTAAGTGTGCCTCTCCAGTCCGCTCTGTGTGCTTCTCAGAGTGTGTTAACACTATATCCATAAATATTTTTGTATCATACACACACACAGTATGCCTCCTTGTACTGTTACACACTTCACCCTGCAAAGAGAAACTGCAGATGACCTTTCACAGAGCCAGGCTTTCCCTTTGTGATGTCACTCTTGCTGTTTTCTGATGATCATGATTCTTATTCTTATTGCTTCTGACAATAACAACCATTGGCTTTGGTTGCCACCACTGTGCATTACAAAGGAGAAAGAATAAAAATTGACATCCCACAAAAATCTGCATACCCGGAAAAGCTTCGGCTGAAAGACAAATTATACCAGATCCATTAGGCTGTAAGTATCAGGCAAGGTGTCACTCAGACACTAGTAGGTTGCCGGCTAATGCCATTTTTTTTATGACCGCAGCCAGAGAGAAACCCAAGAAATGCAGAACTCTGCTATGGCATTTCCTTTTGATTGCCACTGACAAAGTATTTAAGCCTAAACTGGTGGAAGAACACAGGAAAAGAAATGCAAGAAAAGAAACTAGGCTGAAACCAGATTACCAGCTTTCCAGTAAAACTGTATAGAAACATAGAGCTGGAAGGGACCCCAGAGGTCATCTAGTCCAACCCCCTACACAATGCAGGAAATTCACAACTACCTCTTCCCCTCCCCCAGTGTCCCTTGCTCTATGGCCAGAGGAAGGCAAAAAAAAAATTACTATTGAGAAGTACAGCTCAGTCCTAAGCACATCTCCTTGGAATGGAATCCTATTGCACTCAAGATTAGAGTGTCTCTTTCTCTCACATACATGACACACACATGCTATGTGGACAGCATAACATTCACTGTCTTCCTAAGACTTCACAGGTGTACAGACCCTCTTTTCTAAAGCCATGCCGAAGTACATTGGTGAAGACGACACTGGCAGAAAAGGCAGATGATAATCATCAAACCGAATCCCATGAGCTTGGCTGTGTGTTTATTTCCAGGAGCCAGAGGTTAGAGAGTTTAAAAGAGTGCAGCCCTCTAACCATGGCAGCTACCTCCCCGTGGACACTCAGGAACGAGCTGTATCCGGGAGGGCCTCTTCCATGCCACGCCTGACTGTGGATCCCCAGGTAAAACCAAGTGACACAATGGCTGAAGCAACAGGAGTGATACGTGGTCCTTTCCCAAGGGATGTTGTCGCTTAGGAACTTTTTGCTAGACTAAAACCAGTGGCCTTCAGTTTGGCTCCCCACCAGAACCAAAGAGCCTGAACAGTTAGACTTTGAGAAACTGTAGTTCAGGGGTCCCCAACACAGAGCCCACTGATGGGTTTCCTGGTGCCCCTTTGCTTCTGAGACAAAACATCGCTTCTTCAAAGCAGAGCGCCAGTCCTGGCTTTCCTCTCCCTCCGTGGAGCAGGAGGCACTTCAGAACAACCCAGGAGACATCACCTTTGTGCCTACAGGGAGCACCCATTCAGAAACCGATGCCTCCCTTGTAAGAGGATGCTTGGCTTGCAGCCTCCCCCATATTTGATGATTAATCCCAGGACCCTGTAGCAGCCATTTTACAATTAATCCCAGCCCCCTTGGCAGCCATCTTGTGGTGGCACCCCCTCTGTTTCTCAACATTCCAAATGTGTCCACAGGCTCAAGGCCACTATGAGGCCAAGTAGGGAACCCAACCCGAACAGCCCAGCTGTCATCCTAATTATTCCCTCAGGTTTTCCCCCAAGACTACGGTGAAACTGAGGAACAAAGCCTTGGGGAGTCCTCTTCCTACCCTTCTTCAACCAAGACTGTTGCCGGTTACAGCAAGGACGGCAACAGTTTGGAAGAATCCCTCGGCCACTTGGGAAGTATTTTTTTTTTCCTGAACAGTGGCGACTTCTCTTTACAGTCTTTTCCATTGTCCTAAGATACTTGTCTTCATGACTCTGCCAAGCATCCTGTCCTGGTCAGTCTTGGCCACGCTCCATCTCTTTGTCTGTCCCGCTGGTTTTCTTATGTCTGTCTGTCTCATAAACCAGGTTTGATTAAGCTGAGATCTGTCAGCTCCATTCAGATTTGTTATCAGCAGCCTATTGCAGTTCTGCAGCAATTAAAGCCTCTCCCTCAGGTTATCCCACACCAAGAGGCTTAGGAACAGGAATTCCTAGTTACGTCATTTGTGTCGGCCCCACACTGTTTGCGTAAGTAGTCTGTGAGGGAGGTAAAGACTTGCAGCCATTAGCCGATTCGTTAACCAATTTGGGCCCGAGAACAGTGGAAATATGACCATTGTGTTATTTTTTCCCCCCCCATTGCTGTTTTGAAATTCAAAATGATCAAACCTGAAAGTTCCTCCACCTCTAGATATGGAGGAATGGGCTTCCATTAGCCTTCCAGAGGAGGGGGAATGATGGACAGTAAAGCAAGTGTTTTAAACTGAAGCAGGAACTACCAGATGGAATGACAAAAATCAGTGAGAAGGGAAGGAAGTCTTGTCCTAGAGAAGTAAAGGAATAGGCTAGGAATGGTTACAGCAACAGAGATAAAGATGTTAACATGATAAGGGGGGGAAAACAATGGGCTGGAATCTTGAGTAGATCACAGAAGAATTTATAAGCAATTGTTATAGGCAGGGCTTTTTTGCATCAGGAACTCCTTTGCATATTAAGCCACACACCCCTGATGTAGCCAGTCCTCCTGAAGCTTACAGCAGGCCCTGTACTAAGAGCCCCATAAGCTCTTGGAGGATTGGCTACTTCAGGGATGTGTGGCCTAATATGCAAAGGGAGTTCCTGCTACAAAAAAAGCCCTAGTTATGGGAATAAAATAGAAGATAAAAAAGAACCACAGATCATTCGATCACAATAGACTGGAGTAATGTTTGAGAGTGGGGCAATCAACCAAGAGTTTTGTTTATGGACCTCATTTACCTCAGAGGGCAAACAACAGCTCTGTAGCTACCAATTCAGGTCAGAAAAATGGCACACAAAGGATTTTTAACACTATTGCCCTGTCCATATTGTAGACCTAGTCAGGGCACTAGGCAAACTAGGCAATTGCCTAAAGTGCCAGCCTTCAGGGGGTGCCAAATTGGGCACCCCCCATGTGACTTGGTGACATAATCAGTACATGGGGGGGTGCCAGAAGCTAGCCTTGCCTAGACAGTCTAAGGCCAGCCCTGGACCTAGTCCAACTGGAGTCTGGCACCCATTTTTAAAAGATACGTAGGAGCTGTATCCATAGGGCTCTCAGCATATCATCGGATAAGGCCCTGAGGTGTTTTTAATTTGTATCTGGGATGGACTACTTCAAACAGCTAGTGGGAACTCACATGACTGAATGCTCCTCCAGACATGTTCAGTCAAAGGACGAGCTAACCACTACCACCCCAACATGTTTGTCTTCTATATGCAGGGAATTCAGTGGTGTGGGATTTATGGGAATTCAATGGTATAGAGGCACATGTGAGCTTTTACCTGCCCTCTGAAGCAGTACAGCCCGGACAGTGGTGGACTACCTCACTAACAACATGGCTGTCACTCAAAAACACAGATTAATTTGAAATCTGGACGGCCTGACTAGTGTGAGCAATAGCAGTAGAGACATGCAGTGAATATCGATAACCACAAAGGTGAAAATTTTTAATGATGGTTCTTTTCCACCACAGTGAATATCCTAACTTGTCTAGTTACCAGTGTTCCCTCTAAGCTGTTAGCATGAGCTATCTCACAGATTTTTAGCTTCCAGCTCATACGTTTTTGTCTTGGCTCAGGAAAGATGACCCCAGAGCACAATAATTTATGCAGCAGCTCACAACTTTAATGCCAGTAGCCAGGACTTTTTTTGAGCAGGAACGTAGTTCTGGCTGTCTTGGCATCGGGGTGTGGCCTAATATGCAAATGAATTCCTGCTGGGCTTTTTCTACCAAAAAAGCCCTGCCAGTAGCTCACAAAGTAGCATTTTTGCTCACAACTCTGCAGCTTAGAGGGAACATTGCTAGTTACCCCAGCGTTCTTTGCTTCTTCAGCAAACCTTTCAGCAACACTTGAGCTTTACAGCGTATCGGTCCAGACCACAGGATTGCTGCTGAATATATTACGGTTTGTCGTGTCTTTGAAACTTAGAGAACCCGTAGAGAGGATATTTGACCAGGTTCTTGATATGACCTGCTCATGCATGAGGAAATGTTGGTGTTGTTCTCGGGGCCAAACTCAATGGCCCTTTCAGCTTGGGAGATAGTGCAGGAGATAAGGCTGGCCCCTTCTCCAACAATGTGTTTGGGAACATTATTTCCCTGAAGCTCACATTTGTCTGTAAAAATGAGAAAGTCAGGTGGAGGAGGAACCTCACCTGGCTCATGATACAGATAACATCTAGACCTATTTCCCAATAGCCTTACGCCGCTCTCACGGTCCTCTTCTCTGCGGGGCTTCTGTCGGATTTCACACTATCTGCCCCAGAGCTGCAACTAGCTTCACCTTTTTCGCGCAGCAAACAGAAACTGGTTTTTAGAGGATCTTGTTTGCTGCGCAAAAAAGGCACAGCGAGTTGCAGCCCCGGGGCAGATAGTGTGAAATCCAACAGAAGCCCCGCAGAGGAGAGTGAGAGCAGCATAAGGCTGGTGGGGAATCGGTCCTAGTCTGACACACCAGGTTTCCACTTTACAAGGGCTGATTTAGTATAAGCAGCAAGTCTTCCTCCCAAGAAGTGGGCCTGATTATACATAATATCTAAGGATCTGGCATCTTGTAAAACTTAAATAGGAAAGGCCGTTACAGCCTCACTCAAGATGATCCTGCCAGCGCAGACTGAGACCCAGGGGTGACATCACGGTACACAGGCAAATCAGGAGGAGCTGAGTCTTAATCACTGCCTGAATCTGAGGTTCAGAAGGCAAATCAATCCTTCCTTTATTACTCAGGTGGGTCAGAAGTCTGAGAAGCAAAGCAGGACGGTTGCCCCCATTCTGGTGATTCTGTAGGCCTTAGTCAAGGTTGGCGATTTTATATCTAGTAGCACCATCATAAATGGAGGTTCTTCTGTAGAAAAAAAGTGGGAGACCCGTTGCTGCCTTTACACTTAGACAAACTAGGACCGATTTCTCACTAGGCTTGTTCTGGTGTCGAAGACCTTTCTCCCCTGGCGCTTCTGTCCAATTTTGTACAAGCTGCTGTGGGGCTGTGACTTGCCCTACCTCTTTCCCGCAGAAAGCAGAAACTGGGACCAATTTCTCACTAGGCTTGTTCCGGTCTTGGAGTCCCTTTTCCCCCGGGGCTTCTGTCCGATTTCACACAAGCTGCCACAGGGCTGCGACTTGCCCCACCTCTTTCCCACAGGAAGCAAGATCCTCTGGAAACCGGTTTCTGCTTGCTGCATGAAAGAGGCGGGGCAGGTTGCAGCCCTGCGGCAGCTTTTTTGAAATTGGACAGAAGCACGGGGGGGAAAGGACTCCAAGACTGGAACAAGCCTAGTGGAAAATCGCTCCCGTTTTCAGAGGCTCTTGCTTGCCGTGAGAAAAAGGCGGAGCAAGTTGCAGCCCCACAATAGCTTGTGCAGAATCGGACAGAAGCATGGTGGGGGATGGACTCCAAGACTGGAACAAGCCTAGTGAGAAATCGGACTAGGGAACTTCCTTATAAAAATTAACGTCCATAAGAGCCAACTTCCCTCTTGTAAAGCAGCCAAGCCCTTGTCCAGCTTTAACCATCCTGCTCTCATGGGATGCATTTCCAGGTGGTCACAGACCCTGGCTCCATGAGACGCTCGTTTTCTACTATCCGAGACAAGCGGACTAACACTTCCTGGTTAGACGAGTTCTCCATGGAAAAAAGCAGCGAAAACACCTACAAGTCTCGACGGCGCAGCTACCATTCCGCTCTGCACCTGTCTTCGCGGCGCCTCAACACAGACTCAGGTAACAATGGGATGGGATGGATATCTGTTTTTCATTGATTTTTAGTACAATGTGAGGTGTGGCTGAATATTCTGAGATAATATTGGTCTTTCCCAACAATGGGCAGGAAAGCTTTCTTGTTAAAATGAATATGGCCCATTAAAAAAAATCGTTTCAACCATTATGCCTAGCTTCTAAAATGAAAAGTCTTTTTAAAGGCCCATTTTCAGCTATTTTACTACACTTCCAATTATTGGGCTATTATGTCAGTAATTTTTCAAGAATAATAGGCATCCCAATCACCAAAAAAAAAAAAAAGAATCTAATTGCCTTTCAGTCCCACTGAAATCAGTGAGACAAACACAACTAAATTTCTTTGGATTGTGTTTCTGGAGAACTGATTAAAGCAAAACTGTTCTGCGCCACGCATGTCAGACAGTTCTCGAGGTGGTTCAGTGCTGTCAATCTCTGCATGGTACTGCATGGTATTTTAAAAATGAAAGTACTTTAGGACTTTAGCTTTTGTTCTTTCTGGTGGGTTTCTTGTGTTTTTGGTAGTTAGGTTCATTTTATACAACTGCATTTTAAAAAAAAAATAAGATCTGAATCAAGAATCTTTTCAAAGCACATTTTATATTTTTCTGCTCAATGCCACTGGTCCTCAGCATAAACATTTCTTAAAATAAATCTGAGAGCCTCCGGAAGTTTGAATAGAAATGTAGTTTCTTCTTGGTTAATTTCTTCTACCTTGATTGAACGCCTTAGAGGAGCTCTGCTGGATCAGACCAGTGGCCTATTTAGTCCCGCATCCTCTTTCACACAGTTGCCTACCAATTCATTTGGAGGACCAACAACAGGGCACAGAGGCCAGAGACCATATGGTGCCAGAAATTTCTCTGGGCTTATCCCTCCTAGGAACAAACCATTAATTCCTGTTATGCTAGCAAAATTCAGCTGCCTCTTTACAAGAGGGCTTAGGCTGTGTCTCCATGGGTGCAATCACACAATAGATTTGGCACAACCTAGCCATGCCTCCCCTCCGGATTTAATGCACACGATCACACACGCACGTCTGCCCCCTGAGTCCCACCTATACTTACCTCGTCTTAGGACAGGCTGGGAAAGGTTAAATAGCTACAGGAAAGTTCTTTAAAATGCAGGCAGGGTGCATTTCCCAGCTATCTGAACAGCCCCGGGGGTATTGCAAGTGCCCCACGTGTGGAGGAGCAGTTTGAACACTGCTCTGCTCTTGCACGTGTGCAACCTGTGCCCGGCAGCAGGGCAGGGGCTGTGCGATTGCCATGGCAAGCATCAAAGAGAACTGGCTTTTTCAAAGCCAGGATGCTGCCATATCAAATTCCCTGTGTGATCCCACCCTAAACAGGGCTTTTTTTGTAGCAGGAATTCCTTTGCATATTAGGTTTCACACCCCTGATGCAGCTAGTCCTCCTGGAGCTTACAGTAGGCTTTGTACTAAGAGCCCTGTAAGCTCTTGGAGGATTGGCTACATCAGGGGTGTGTTGCCTAATTTGCAAATGAGTTCCTGCTACAAAAAAAGCCCTGACCCTACCTTCCACCAATACTTAGGCTGGGTTTACACTTTCCCCTTAATGATGCCTTGGATCTCCAAGGGCTTACCCTTACCATTTAAAGCAAGTGTCCTGTTCCCTCTCCCACACACTTGGTTCCTTTGTCAGCTGCTGCAGAAATATTCCCCACAAAAAAAGTACAAAGAAAAGCAAGCTTATCAGCACAGCCTTATGGCTAAGATCAAATGTAGTATCTGCTCTTATCAGTTTAATATCTGATACATCCGTTATTTGAGAACTATATATTGCGTGGGAAAGACTTCAGTAGCCATTCTACAATGCTTTATGGGAAGAAACCAAAGTCTGGTTTTGTGAACGTTTGTTCATTCTTATACATAAATGGCCAAGTCTCCCTTAATCCAAAATTCTGCCACAAAATACCTGCTTAATCTATTCCCACCTTCTGCCCAGCCCACTCCTCAGTGGAGTTTATCATTGGTATTGACTGATTTGATGGGAAAGCCCTTTGAGCCATTGGCCATTTCTGATATAGCAATGGTTACTCTCAAAAGTATGTCCCTAGTCACAATCACCACGGCACTCAGGGTCAGTGTTGGGTGGCCTCAGGAGTGACCTTCCTTTTCTCAAGTTTCACAGTGATGAGGTAGTTTTGAGGCCAAGTATGACTTTCCTTCCCAAAGTAGTGTCAGAATTTCACTTGTCACAGGACATTATTTTACCTGTGTTTTTTCCTAACCCCACCACTCCCTCCAAACACTCTACACAGATTGGATGTCAGAAGATGTTTATTATTCCCCTAGACCATACTGCCAAATTCCATAAGGACAGTTCCTTGTTCATATGCTTCTCCAGGCACACAAAAGGGTTGGCAGCCTCCTCTCAGTCTGTGTCCAGATGGGTATTCTCAAGCTATTAGAACCACCTTGAGTTTTTCTTACCCACTTCTTCTGAAGGCTCACTTGACCAGAGCCCATGTATCTTCAGCAGCTTTGTCGCATTGTCAGACATCTGCAGATGTCGACTCTCTCGAAGTTCATGTGACACTCTGTCATAGATGTGGACTCAAGGAAGGAGGCAGCTGTGGGAAAAGCAGTGCTACTATCAGTCTTTTGGTGATCAACCTACATCTTTCTCCATAGTAAGTGAGATTGCTGTTGTCCCATGTGAGACTGCACAGAAGCCATGAAGACAAAACATAGTTGCACTTACCTGTAACTGATGTTTCTTGAGTGGTCTTCTGTGCAGGCACACATCCCTCCCTCCTTCCACACCATAGACTGCTCTCATTCAAGGCTATTAATGGCAGCTGTAGGAAGATCACTTCCCCCCCCCCTCGAGTCACATGGCAGTTTGAGCAGGAAGAACCGACTCCACTGTGGGGAGGCACTCTCACAGCTTAGAACTTTCTAGTAATTGCAGAATCTTTCTCCACGGCGAGACTGCACAGAAGTCCATACAATAAACATCGGTTGCAGGTAAGTGCAATTATATTAAACATTTTACATGCAAACAGGGCCGACCCCAGACTGCCTGGCACCCTAGGCAAGGCTAACTTCTGGTGCCCCTCTGCACTGATAATGTCACCGAGTCACATGGGGGGCACCCAGTTTGGTGCCCCCTGAAGGCCAGTGCCCTAGATAATTGCCTAGTGGCAGGGCCAGCCCTGCATGCAAACAAACTTGTCTCAAGCTCAGTTTCTGGGAAAGACTGGGGCAAAAGTGGTCCTAAAAGAATCAGGAAAAATAAAGGAGGAAATGTAAGGCAAAAACTAATGGGCCCAGAGAATGTATGGAGGGTGGGGTAAACCAATGCAATAACACTAAATAGAAAATCCCTAAGATGTGGGTCTGAATATCTACTCAGTCTTGACCCTTACTGGGTGACTTTGAATCAGCTTGACTTACCCCACAGAGTGTTGTAGGGAGAACCATATACACTGTCCTGAGATCTTCAAGGAAAGGGAAAGATGTTTTTAAAGCATAGCTAGAACAACCTCTGAGCAAGAGCAAAACAGTGCTATTCAATTGCTTGCATGGAGCATTTGGTTAACTCTTCCCCAAATGGTGTTCTGTATCCTGGCATTCTTCCCATGTATTTCTGTTATCCCTCCCACATCAGCTCTTTCTCTGGAATGCAGCTACCCTGCTGATTTTCTTCCACTCCCCCATTTGTGTGTGTGTGTCTCCACTCTTTATTTCCTGTATGTGGATACTTCAACTTTATCACTAATGAATTACATCTTGTTATTTGCAGACAAATCCTTTTGAATTCTCATTTCAGTGCCAACAGTGTATAAAATGCCTACAAACTTTGTATTCCCTGCAAATTATTGGCATACGTGCCTTACTCTTTTGTCCAAATTGTTAGATGTTATTTAATAACACTGCAGCCAAGACAACCTGTTGTAGAGCCATTATGTGTTACTTTGAAATCTGAGATCCATTCATTGCCTTTCATTACAATTTGTATTACCAGTTGTGTACTCTCCTTTATAACAGTTCAGTATACACCATGTAAACATTTCAACAGAAGTTGCACTAAAAGAGCAATCCTCAGCAGGTCTTCTCTGAATTCTACTATGGTCTATTTCAGGGGTGGAATTCTAGCAGGAGCTCCTTTGCATATTAGACCACACACCCCTGATGTAATCAATCCACTAAGAGCTTACAAAAAAGAGACTTGTAAGCTCTTTGAGGACTGGCTACATCATGGGGGTGTGGCCTAATATGCACTCACTCCCAGGAAAGTGTCTGTAGGATTGCACTGTAAATGTCTTACTGAAGTCAACTTCCATTGAAAATTCTGCTTTCATTTCAAGGAGCCTTTCGAAGAGAGATTAGTTCATGATCTATCCACTTGTTTAATATCCCTTGCTAGCATCCAGGATGACAGATATTCTGCGCTATTTTTTGTTAATAGTGTAGGTTGCCAGGTCTAACTCAAGAAATATCTGGGGACTTTGAGGGTGGAGCCAGAAGCAAGGGTGTGACAAGCACAATTAAACTCTGAAGGGAGCTCTGGCAATCACATTTAAAGGGACTGCACTCCTTTTAGACGCTTTCCTTCCATTTGGAAATAATGGATAGGGGCATCTTCTTTTGAGGCTCATAGAATTGAACCCCTTGGTCTGATCTTTTTGAAACTTGGGGGGAGGGGGTGTTTTGAAGAGAGGCACTGGATGCTATGCTGAACATTTGGTGCCTCTACCTCAAAAACAGCTCCCCCCCCCCCCGAGCCCCAGATGCCCATGGATCAATTCTCCATTATACCCTATGGAAATTAGTCTCCATAGGGTATAAGGGAGTGCCCAGCAGATATTTCTATCCCCTCCTCCCCGCTTTCTGCTAACCCTGAAGTGAGGGGAGGGCCAATGGACAATGAGGAAAGATGACAGGAAAAAAGTTGATTGATTTGAGATGTGATGTTGGAGGAGAGTTGTACAGAAATTGTGGACCACCAAAAAGACAAATAAGTGAGTTCTAGATCAAATCAAGCCTGAAGGTAAAATGACTAAACTGAGCTTATCATACTTTGGTCACATTATGAGAAGACAAGAGTCATGGGTGGGGGAGAAGCAAAAATGCTAGGAAAAGTCGAAGGCAGCAGGAAAGGTGGAAGACCCAACGTGATTTGGATGGACTCAGTCAGGGAAAATACAGCTTTCAAGTCCTGTTAACGATAGGTCCTTCTGGAGGTCATTAATTCATAGGGCCGTCATAAGATGGAAGCACAGACTCCAGCACTTAACACAGATACACACAGATCCAGGCATGTTTTCCTTCCCTCTTTCCAGCCATTTCTTGCATCCTTTCACTCCCCTTTGGCCATTCCCTACTGCTTTTAATGTGGTTTTCTGAATTATTATTTTTATCCACATGTTCAGATGATACAAGTTACTTGGAGGGAAGGGTTAACTCCTGTTTCCCCCACAGATACCTTTTATATTTTTCTACAAACTTTCTGATTACTCCTAGTTTGCAGAAATGTACACTCTATCACTAGCTTTCCCTCCTTGCCTTGACCTGCATGGAAGGCTCACTCTGAGATTAAATATATAATGGCTAATATCACCAGAGCTTTTTTTTTTTAAAGCAGGAATGCAGTTCCAGCTGGCTTGGCATCAGGAGGTGTGGCTTAATATACAAATGAGTTCCTGCTGGCCCTTTTCTACAAAAAAGCCCTCTGTGAAACAATGGTGATGTGGGGGAGGTATGGCCTAATATGCAAATGAGCTCCTGCTGGGCTTTTTCTACCAAAAAAGCCCTGAATATCACTATTAGCTTATCCAACCCTGTCTTCATATCTGGTCACTTTGAAACCATGTTTCAGTGACTCTTACTTCATGATCCATTGGGGAGAAAAGAAAAAAAAATAAGGCCACTCATTTGGAACAAAGTTTTAAAAAATCCAGTAAATATTAACCTAACAAAAGGTTCCCTGGTTTGGTGACTAATGCAAGGTATTAGGTTAGGCTAGGTAGACATTCAAAGAACAGAAAAAAAATTATTAGCTCTGCCAAGTTTAACTTCTGTGTGTAGTTGGAAAACCCCCATTAAGGCAGCAATCTAAAGTGGGAGTAAGTCCTGTTGAAATCAATAACTTATTTCTGAGTAGACAGAGGATCAGACTGTAAGCAAAGTTGAGGGGTCTGAGAATTTACTCTGAGTGCACTTGTCCAGAAAACCGGCTTCTGAAGTCATGACACTGTAAGTCTCTGCAGTTCGCTATCCTAATTGGTGAGCTCTGCTTATGGTTCCAGTGGAGGGATTGTAGCAAAGGGTCTAGAACAGGGGTGCCAAACATGCAGCCTGGGGGCCGAATCAGACCCTCATAGGGCTCCTATCAAGCCCCCGAGGAACTGGCTGTCATCTGCTTCCTTCTCCCTCTCTCTTGCTTCCTTCTGCATCACAGCTCGCTTTGCAAGACTTGCTCAATTGTACAAAAGCTACAGAGCAAAACCTCTATTTTCTCCATTGTCTGAGGCTCTCCCTTGGGGAGGAAAAGGGGAAGCAAAGCTTGCTTTGCCAGGCTTTCTCATTTGCACAGCAGAGCTACTTGGCCAAGCCTCTCTTCCTCCTATTGGCTGAAGCTCCTCCCCCTCCTGGTCCCCTGCGGAAGGCAGGAAAGAGCCAGAGCTTCCTTTGCCCAGTTCCCTGGAGCCTATGGGAGAAATACAAAGAAAGCATCTTTAAGACCAATAAGTGCTAATGTTTTAAGCATGTTTTTAAGGGGTTTTTTTTACAAAAAATATCTTTAATTGGGTTTGTGTCTCTGCTACCTAATCTTAAATAGGAACACACATGGCCCAGCCCAACATGGCACGGCCCAACAAGGTCTCATTAATGTCAGATCCAGCCCTCGTAACAAATGAGTTTGACACCCCTGGTCTAGAAACTAGACAACCGCTAACAGAGAAGAAGATAAAGTGGGATTGCAGAATAGGCTGGAGTCATCCCAAAGAGAGCTCGGCAGGAAAAATGTCATTGGCAAGTTACTCATGACGTGAATGGGGAGCCAGTGTAGCTGCATGAAGGGGCCGTGGGCGTCACAGTCACACTCCTTTGTATGAGTGAGAAGACGTGGGCCGCATCATTCTGTGCATTTAGGCACATTGAAAGCTGTGGCTTGGTGAAGCCACAGAAGAGGGTATCGGGGAAGTTAAGGCCAAGGGATTTAACAATGCCTCGGCTGAGGGTTTCCGCTAAGCCCCTGCCCTTATGCTGAAGGAGGGACAACAGGTAGCACCAAAGGAGAAGATGGGAAAGCACCTGGCAAATTGCAGGGGCTGAAAGCAAAAAAAAAGCAGGATATTAGCTAGGAGAAACCCAGGGGATTCTTCCTTGTGAACATGCACTTTTTCTGTGGGTATGATAGCAATGAGGCATGGCAAGGCAAGAGCTAGAGGAAATGATTGCTAACTCTTTTCTTAGGACAGCCATGCCTTCTGGAGAAATTTAAGGCAGATAGAATACCACTAAAAAAACAATGAGTAGACGCCAATCGTTATATATAATTTATCCTATATACAACTTTAAACCAGTATATTCAAGTATCAACATCAATTTCCAATTTCTTCCCTCCAGAAAATTTGCAAAAAATTACAAACAACAATTTTCAAATTATTACAAACAACCAAGTTCATCATGCAGTCCATAACGTCTTTGTGAAATTCCTGAAATGTGAAAGAATGTCGCAAGAAGTTACGGGTTGCATGATGAACTTTGTTTATTGGAGGAAGGATTTCTGAAGATTATCAGTCCCTCTATCGGAAAGTATTGGAACTAATTGCTGATTGTAATAATTGGTAAATTTTCTGGAGGGAAGAAATTGGAAATCGATGCTGATATTTGTACACACTGATTTAAAGTTGTATATAGGATAAATTATATATAAAAATTGAAGTATAATCATTGTTTTTCAGTGGTACACTCTCTGTTTTGACACCCCTTCTGTGGTATTCCTGGAAAAATTTAGCAGATTCAGCTTTCCTAGCAATATGTAAGAAAACCGGGGCGGGGTGGGGGGGAACACTTGTAAGACCTGCTTCCCCACTCTGATGAAGCTATGTAAAGGATAACCATGCACATAAAGGTAAGAAGCAGCATTATTGCTAGGTGTGATGCTGGATGATTGGCAAGGCAGAGAACAGGAGACACACATCCTCTGGTCTGAGATCTTAGGAGGGTCTCTAACGCGGTGCCCTGCCCATGGATGCGATGGCACCCGCCAAGGGTTTTTAGAAAGTGGGCAAGGCCAGGTAGAGCTGTTGTCCAGAAGGGCTTCTGATTGGCTACTGGAGATTTGACTGGCCACGCGGATTTTTTTTTTTAAATGCTGCTTTGGCAGCAGCTGCCACTGCAGCTCAAGATGCATGCAAGAGAATATTTTCCAGGGATATGTTCACTTTAAAAGGCATCCTGTTAATCAGAATGTCTGCCTGAAATGTTCACATGTGTACTATTAACACTATTCATGACCGCATATATTTGGTTGGCTCCGCCTCTCATGCCAGCCATTTTGTGGTTGTGCCCACCACCCTGTATCAGGATTTCAAAGCTGCCTGTAGGCTGAAAATGTTTGTGGGACCCAGCCTTAGGGGAATCCAGCAAATGGGAAAGTGGACTGTCACGTCAGCAAGGAAGAGATTGGTGATTGGACTTTTACCCTGCTCTTCACTTGGAGTCTCAGAGCAGTTTACAATCTCCTTCTCTCCCACTTCCCACAACAGGCACCTTGTGGGGTAGGTGGGGCTGAGAGAGCTCTGGGAGAACGACTCTTGAGATAGCAGCTCAGTGAGAACTATGGCTCACCCAAGGTTACCCAGCTGACTGCATGTGGAGGAGTGGGGAATCATTCCCGGATTAGAGTCCATGCACTTAACCTCTGCACCAAACTGGCTCTCAAACTGGCTCTCAAATGCATAGCGAAGAGGTCCAAAACTAACCGAGAAGCTTCAGCAGCGTCCCACCCCAGGATTGCCTCCATGCTAAGCTGAAGCTGGAGTGGCAGTGTTTGTCTCTTGTGTTGATTTTGGTGGTTAGTTTTATGAACTGGCTTTCACTAATGTCGATAACCCCAGTGCAGGGTCTCAGTTAATAGATAAATTTCAGGCAGTTTTGCACTGATACGTGATATGACACAAGACTGCCCGCTCTTCCCATCATTATCAAAGATTTTAGGTTTTCACGGCTGGTAACATCATTAGGGTTTGTAGAATCTTTCGGGATCAAGTGCCGTGTTCTACTGGAGAAAGTTTTCCTTCCAGACGTTTCGTTCTCAGCTGCGGAGAACATCCTCAGTGGCGTTGCAGCCGGAGCAGGCGCTCTGACCTTCTTGGCTGCTGTGCATTGAGTGCTGTGCTGTGCGCAGCTGAGAACGAAACGTCTGGAAGGAAAACTTTCTCCAGTAGAACACGGCACTTGATCCCGAAAGATTCTACAAACCCTTCCCATCATTATTTGCATTTTCTGCTGAAGCATTGGCTAAAGGTATTCAGAAAGATATTGACATGCAAGGCATACAGTTTGGTTCAGAGACATTTAAGAACCCTTCACATGCTGATGATATTTTTGCTTATGTTGTCCCATCCAGAGGAGTCCATTGAGTTTAAGTTTAGTTTAAGTTTATTGGATTGATTTATTTCATCTGTTGGGTAGATGCAGTGAATTTTTCAGATATAAGATTAAATTGATTAAATTTAAAACGATGGGATTGATATTTGCCAATCTAAAGATGGTATTGTTAAAATGTGTCATGTTCTGTGGAATAAAAGACCAGTTCAGCATTTAGAATGCTGAAGACTTATACTGCAATCCTGAAAAGAGTTAAAACCTTCTAAGTCCATCTAAATCAATGGATTTAGAAGGGTGTAACTCAGTTTAGAGTGACACTGCTAATGTTATTACCTGATATCAATCATTAGAGATTGATAAACGAGTTAAAAAGATATTTTCAATTTGGAGTAGGCTATTTCATTTCTTAGCTTGGAAAGATCTCTGTGATAAAAAATGAATGTGTTACCTAAAATTCTTTTTTTATATAGTTGAATGTGCTTTTGGTTGTTAAATCTTCAGTTATAGATAGATGGCAGACATGAATTAAAAAATATGTGTGTTCTAACAAAGCCCCTGGGATTTCTAGTAAACTCTTTTACAAACCAATGTCAAAAGGAGAAGTAAATCTCCCAAATACTGAGCAGTTGAATTTTCAGAATTATCGGGAAAAGATGACTGGTTGATAAGCGGGAAAAATAACTCAGCCACAGAATCATTTTGCAATGTTTTCCTTCAGGGCTTTTTTGGTAGAAAAAGCTCAGCAGGAACTCATTTGCATACTAGACCAAACCCCCTGACACCAAGCCAGCTGGAACTTGTGTTCCTGCTCAAAAAAAGCCCTGTTTTCACTGAAAAGATTTCCCATGGCTTGGAGTGGGGGGAAGGTGGAATCTAAGGATTATAGACTGATTTTAATCTAAACCACTCTTGCAGTTTGAAAAAAGCTGAAGCCAGTGTTGACCTCAGAGTTATCATAATGGATGTAGTTCTTTTCTGGATTACAGGCTCATAGTGGATGTATTTATACTAGGTGATGTTTGAGTCTGAAAAGGCACTAGCTTAATTATTTCAGAGGATATCTTTAAAAACTCACTTGAGGCATGGACAGGTGGGGCAAAATCTCCAACCTTTCAGCATCAACATACAGCATATTTTTAAAGATAATCGCTGCATTAAATAATGAGGCTGAATTTGAAAAGGTAATAGAAGTTGGCATGTTTTTAAAAATGAACTTCTGTTCTATATTCATTTTTGTTAAACTTAGACTGTTTTTGCACAATTCTGTGCTTAAATGGCAGAGAGGCCTTAACCATGTCATCCTGGAAAAGGTCTGGTATTGGATGTGGGGTGCTAATAATAGAATCATAGAGTTGAAAGGGGCCATGCAGACGATCTAGTCCAACCCCCTGCTCCATGCAGGATCAGCATAAAGCATCTCTGAAAAATAATCACCCAGCCGGTTTTTGTTCTAAAATACTTTCTATGAATTTCAGTGAACACTTTGTAAAAGTACAGTACCAGTGGCATTTTGCGTCATAACATAGAAACATAGAGCTGGAAGGAACTCCAAGGGTCACTAGTCCAACCCCCCCCCATAAAACCCAAGAAATTCATAATTATCCCCCACAGTCCTCCAATGACCCCCTACTCTATGCCCAGTGGAAGGGGCAGGGCTTTTTTTGTAGCAGGAACTCCTTTGCATATTAGGTCACACACCCCTGATGTAGCCAATCCTCCTGGATCTTACAGTATGCCCTGTAAGCTCTTGGAGGATTGCATATTAATGACCTAATATGCAAAGAAGCTCCTGCTAGCATTCCACCCCTGGGCCACACACCCCTGGTGTAGCCAATCCTCCCAGAGTTTACAGGGTTCTTAGTACAGGGCCTACTGTAAACTCCAGGAAGATTGGCTACATCATGGGGATGTGGCCTAATATGCAAAGGAGTTTCTGCTACAAAAAAAGCCCTGGGAAGGGAGGAAAAAATCTGACCTGGAGGAAAATCCCTTCCTGATCCCAAAGTTGTGATCAGTATTACCCGGGGCGTATAAAAAAGCACCATGAGAGCCAAGCACTGGCTTATTCTTTCTTGCCTTCCTTCTCACAATCTGCCTAAATTCACAGAATCACCATTACTGTCAGTTGACCGCCTAGCCCAGGGGTGTAAAACATGTGGCCCGGGGGCCGAATCAGGCCCTCGAAGAGCTGCTATCAGGCCCCCAAACGACTGGCTATCATCTGCTTCCTTCTCCCTCTCTCTTGCTTCTTCCTGCATAACAGCATGCTTTGCAAGGCTTGCTCAATTGCACAGGAGCTACAGAGCAAAGTTTCTATTTTCTCCATTGGCTGAGGCTCCCTTTGGGGAGGAAGGGGGAAGGGAAAGCTTGATTTGCCAGCCACCCTCAATTGCACAACAGAGCTGCTGAGCCAAGCCTCTCTTTCTTCTATTGGCTGAGGCTCCTCCCCCTCCTGGCTCCCATGGGGAAGGAGGGAAAGAGCCAAAGCTTCCTTTGCCCAGTTCCCTGGATTTCATGGGAGAGATACAAGGAAAGTGCCTTTAAGACAAACAAGTGTTAATGTTTTAAGCATGTTTTAAGTTTTTTTAAAAAAATCTTTCATTGTGTTTGTCTGTGTCCTTTATAAAGTTTGTATCTCTGCTACCTAATCTTAAATAGGTGCACAAATGGCACGGCTTGACATGGCTCAGCCCAATAAGGTCTCATTTATGTCAGATCCAGCCCTCATAACAAATGAGTTCGACACCTCTGATCTAGCCTCTGCTTAAAAACCTCCAAAGGAGAGCCCACCACCTCTTGAGAAAGCCTGTACTATTGAAGAACTGCTCTGTCAGGAAGTTCTTCCTAATGCTGAGCCGGAAACTTCGTAGATTTAATTTCAATCCATTGGTTCTGGTCTGACCTTAGGTAACATTAATCTTGGATTTATTCCAGCTCTTCAGATTCATGTTGAAGGTACTCTATGAAAAAGGATAATTTTTGATACTTGTTTTGGAATGGTCCACCAATCAAAAGTTATGGTGACATGATTGTAGGTTAATCTGCAGTATGTCAGTTGACTTGTGGTCCTCATAATTCCTGAGGACCTTCGTAACCATGACTTTGTCCTGTGCAGGCCACCGATCTGACACGCATCGGTCCGGAGGCAGAGAGCGAGGGCGCTCCAAGGAACGCAAGCACCTGCTCTCTCCAGACATCTCTCGTTGCAACTCAGAGGAGAGGAGTCCGCAGGCAGATGGTGACTCTCCAGAGAGACATCAGTCCAGGTCGCCTAGCGAGGGCAGGTCACAAACGCCCAACAGGCAGGTAGGTGTGAAGCAAGCACAAGCAAGGGAAACGAGATCGACAAAACATGGGTTCTTTCTGTTGAAAATAATAGGGCCAGTCCACGCACATGTTTGTACATCACGTGATCACTCATGGTTTCACTCCATATCTGAGGTTACGTAAAGTCATATGATGGCTCTCTGTGTACTTTTGGGCCTTGAGGTTGCAATCATCAAGCCGTCAGTGTATTAAGTAGTGCTTAGATGAAGACCACAGCCTAGGAATAAGTCTGGCATGACATCTTGACGGGGTCATAATATCTTTATTGGAACCAAAGCTCAAAGCTTTTAGGTATCATGGAGCTCTTTCTCAGGCTTAACAGAACAGAGGAGAAAGAGAAGTTACTAGCACAGGGATTGGGAAGATATACGATATAGCACAGTTTCTCCAGGGAAACTGATCTCTGTTGTCTGGAGATCAGCTGTAATTCCAGGTTGGCAACTGATGTCCATGAAGAAGCAGAAATCAACTTGGATTATTTACTTCCTTGGATTACATACTAACCTCATTTCTAGTCAACCTGCCTGTCTCATCGGGATTCAAGGCAGATTACAAAAACTAATACCCAACTATGCCCTGACCTGGATAGCCCAGGCAAGACCGATCTCATCAGATCTCGGAAGCTAAGCAGGGATGACTCTGGCAAGTACTTGGATGGAACCTCCGTGGAATACCAGCAGTCAGAAGGCAGAGGCAGGCTTTATTCATCCACCTCTCTGAATATCCTTCAGGCCCCAAGTAGGGGTCAGTCACCAGAAGTCACCATGACTTCCAGGTACACACATGCACACACAGAGAGATGCACTGGGCTTTTTTTGTACAGGAGCTCCTTTGCATATTAGGCCACTCCTTCCCAATGTAGCCAATCCTCCAAGAGCTTACAGGGCTCTCAGTACAGGACCTATCGTGACCTCCAGGAGGATTAGCTACATCAGGGGTGTGTGGCCTAATATGCAAAGCAGTTCCTACTACAAAAAAATCTTTGATGCACGTATAGATACAAGAATACAAAAAAAAAACCCAGTACCCAAGAAGACAATAAAAAATATACAAAACAATGAAAGCAAAGACTAGTACAATAAAAACTACCTAATTTTTTTCCTGCAGACGCTAAACCTTTTTTTTTTTAAACTTATAGAATACATTGTTTATAAAAAGGCCATCCTAAACAGTTCTATGTAGACAGATCCAAGTGGGCAGCTGTGTTGGTCTGAAGCAGTAGAACAAAGTAGGAGTCAAGTTCACCTTTAAGACCAACGAAGTTTTATTCAGAACATAAGCTTTTGTGTGCTCTGATGAAGTGTGCTTAGAGCACACGAAAGCTTAAGTTCTGAATAAAACTTTGTTGGTCTTAAAGGTACACTTGACTCCTACTTTGTTAAACAGTTCTATGTTCACAGTATTTTAAGCTTATCATTCCTGACTTTCTGTGGGGGGTTTGTTCTCTCTCTCTCTCTGGCGTTGCAGGGCACAGGCTCCTTGAGCGAAAGCTCCATCCCTTCTCTATCTGACACCAGCACGCCAAGGCGAAGCCACCGCCAGCTCCCTCCGGTGCCACCAAAGCCCCGGCCCCTCATCTCCTACTCCGCTATGGTGCAACATCGCGGTGACATCTCCCCACCGCCCGATGATAGCGAGGGCGGCTCCCCTTTGCTTTCCGGGGCTCTGGAGACCAACAATACCTGCTTGACTGAGTCTTCCGGCTCCCCGCAGGGCAAGCAGAGCCTCCTCTCCACCCCGCAGCGCTACATCTCAGAGCCGTACCTGATGCTCCAGGACGACTCCCATGCCTCAGACTGTGGTGAGGAGGAGACGCTCACCTTCGAGGCCGCCGTGGCCACAAGCTTGGGCCGCTCCAACACGATCGCGGTGGGCCCTCGCTCGAGGCACAGCTGGCAGATGCCCAACGGGCACTACCGGAGAAGGAGAAGAGGGGTGCCGCAGGGGGTGATGTCAATAGCCGGCATCAATGTACTTAGCGACACGGAAGAAGACGACAAGTGCTAGAGGCTGCCTCCCTCTTCTCCCCCCACTCTCCTCTGACGCATGCTGTTTGCCACATTTGGAAATGAAACGAAATGCAAATCGAATGCAGCAGAAACAGGGGCTTTGCACCAAAAAAAAAAAAAAGCCAAAACGAATCCATCCCACAGGGGTTTTTTGTCCCTTCCCCCTTCCCCCCCTCCAGCTGCCCAGAGAAGCATTTGATTGGCTTCAGCAACCATGGACCAGCAACGGTGCACCTGCTTGAGTAGTGAGCGCGAAAACATGATGACAGTTACCCTCCGCCCAAGGGTCCTGTGGAGCTCTACACTGCCCAGAGCCAAGAGCTACTCCCAAAAGAGAACAAAAGGAGCACAGCAGGAAGACCATTGTATGATTTTGGTCCTAGCTACTTGGTAAAGAAAGGAAGTCCCACAATGAAACCTAACGGGTGTTTGGAGTGCATGTGGTTAATTTCTTGAGAACAACCAGGGCTTTTTTGAGCAAGAATGCACAGGAACACAGCTCCAGCTGGCTTGGCGCCAGGAGGTGTGGCCTAATCTACTAATAAATTCCTGCTGGGCTTTTTTGTTTGAAACAATGGTGACATCAGGGGGTGTGGCCTAATATGCAAATGAGTTCCTGCTGGGCTTTTTTCTACCAAAAAAAGCCCAGACGACCACTTTTGTCACTGTTGGGGACACCACCAGTGGTTCATCCAGTGGCGTGGGTGGGGTTGAGGGACCCAGCCAAAGCCTCTCCATGGATGGAGGCCTTGGAATGGAGCCATTCTGAACCAAGGATGATTTGGAGCTTGCTTCCTTTTTTTTTTTTTTTTTAAATGAAACCCACACTCAAAAAGGCTTTACATTTTGAGGGGAAGGCACGACAGTGACCCGGTGGGCAATACTCCCTCTAAGCTGTGGAGTCTTGTGAGCAAAAATTCTACTTTGTGAGCTACTGACATTAAAGTTGCGAGCTACTGCACAAATTAGCTTGCTCTGGGGCCATTTTTCCTGAGTGAAAAAAAAAGTGTGAGCTTGAGGCTAAAAACTGTGAGCTAGCTCACACTAACTCAGCTTAGAGGGAACACTGCTGAGGGTGACGCTAGCAGAGTGTGGGGACCAGGAGGTTGTGTTCTGAGTCAAGTCAAGTCAGTTGTTTTGTTCTGTGGGGAAATCGAGGAAGGGTGGGACAAGGAGGACCCTCGCTGCTGAATGTATGTATCTGCCACTGTTCTTGAGCATATATTTATATTCTGAGTGTGAAACATGCAGAGTGTATATATATGTGTGTGTTTATATGCTGCATATAGGAACATGCACACATGTATAGATTTATTTTAATAGGCTGGTGTAAAGAAGTACCAGGGGCGTGTGTTCTCTTACCATTAAAGGTAGGCGGTCGGGTTGGTTTGTCTTCTAGGAGTTCTATGGAGCTTAGACTATAAGAGACACCTTTTCCATTTTACGGCAGGGGTAGCTAACTTCTGTGTTCAGATTCCCCAGATATCAGTTGGCCCAGAATCCTCTACAAGTGTCTGATCTCCCTCACCAACAGTCAGGTTCAGACAGGGCTTATTTTGTAGCAGGAGCTCCTTGGCATATGAGACCACACACCCCTGATGTAGCCAGTCCTCCCGGAGCTTACAGTAGGCCCTGTACTAAGAGCCCTGTAAGCTCCGGGAGGATTGGCTACATCAGGGGTGTGTGGCCTAATATGCAAAGGAGTTCCTGCTACAAAAAAAGCCCTGGCCCCCATGGTTATTATAATATAGTGGGTTCAAAAGCCTTGGGTTCAGTACTCAAGTCGGCATCCCATTTCCTGGAGGGACCAGCTTCGCGTGGAGCACTTGGAGCTTCTTTTTCCTTATGACTTGAGCAAAGAAGGCTTTTTTTTTTCTTTAAATCAAACTTTGATTAAATTTTTGTTGGGCCAGCAGGGGAAGGGGGCAGATGGAGCTGCTTGGGGCTTGAACCCAGCTTGTAAGTCATCGAGCTGGCTACCTTTCTTGTGTGTGGTCATAATAACTCCAAAAGAAGAACTCGAACAGAAAATTGCTTCGTAAACAAAGAGCATCATCAGCACCCTTCCCTGGATAGTCACTGGCAAAAGGGGCTTCTATGCCGTGAGGCGCTAAGTGCTGCTGGCTTTTCTCTCACTCATCTGGGAAGACTTCTCGGTTTGGAAGGCAGGGCTGGCTCAGTGCTGAGGAAGAAGCAGAGCAGCAAGCAGGAATCCTTGCTTCATGTTATCTCCTGGAGTACTGAACGGAAGGGGGCACTTGGATTGCTAAATCTGTCCTAAGAGAACAGATTATATAACCCAGTAATGGGGCTGAGTGGATGGTAGATGGTGCTCAGGATCATTTTCTGACCAGAAGTGGGAGTGAAACGCTACTCAACATAGATCCCAGTAGGCAGCTGTGTTGGTCTGAAGCAATAGAACAAAGCAGTAGACAAGTGCACCTTTAAGACCAACTAAGGTTTATTCAGAATGTAAGCTTTCGTATGCCCTTAAGCAGACTTCATCAGACTGTCTGATGAAGTCAGTTTAAGAGCATGCGAAAGCTTACATTCTGAATAAAATTTAGTTGGTCTTAAAGGTGCACTTGTCTATTTATTTATTTATTTATTTGATTTATATCCCGCCCTCCCCACCGAGGCGGGCTCAGGGTGGCTTACAACATAAAATCCAGAACAATAAGATTAATAAATATTAAAATACATATACAGTGATTTACAATAGTTAAAACAGTAAAACAAGAACAAACAGTCTGACAGTTCGGTGCTATTCTCACAGCCTACCTTCGCAGTTTTTAAATACCAGTCAGTTATATGCCAACCTGAAGAGGACCATCTTACAGGCCTTGCGGAACTGCCCAAGGTTCCGCAAGGCCCTCACTTCTTCTGGTAGCTGGTTCCACCAGCAGGGGGCTGTGACTGAAAAGGCCCTATCCCTGGTTGGCTTCAGACGGGCCTCCTTCAACCCGGGGATTACTAGCAGATTTTGGGAACCAGATCTCTCTGGGGAACATGTGGGGAGAGACGGTCCCTAAGGTAGGTAGGTCCTAGGCCATATAGGGCTTTAAAGGTAATAACCACCACCTTGTAACGAACCCGGTATATTATTGGCAGCCAGTGCAGTCCCCGGAGCCCCGGCTGAATGTGCTCCCACCTAGGAAGCCTTAATCACAGCTGGGCAGCAGCATTCTGCACTAGCTGCAACTTCTGGGTTCGGCACAGGGGCAGCCCCATGTAGAGGGCATTACAGTAGTCCAACCTCAAGGTGACCGTTGCATGGATCACTGTTGCCAGGTCGCTGTGCTCCAGGAAAGGGGCCAACTGCCTCGCCAGCCTAAAATTCAAAAAATGCAGACTTAGCAGTGGCTGCTATCTGGGCCTCCATTGTCAGGGCAGGCTCCAGTAGTATCCCCAAGCTCCTGACCCTGCGCGCCACTGTCAGTGGTGCACCGTCAAAGGCCGGTAGGGGAATTTCCCTTCCTGGACCACGCTGGCCCAAGCAAAGGACCTCTGTCTTCGCTGGATTTAGTTTCAATCTACTCAGCCTGAGCCATCCAGCCACGGCTTGCAGCACCAGGTCCAGATTTTCTGGGACACAGTCAGGCTGGCCGTCCATCAATAGATAGAGCTGGGTGTCATCAGCATACTGGTGACAACCCAACCCATACCTCCGGGCAATCTGGGCAAGGGGGCGCCTGTAGATGTTGAACAACATGGGGGAAAGAGCTGCCCCCTGAGGCACCCCACAATCAAGCGTGTGTCTCCGGGACAGTTCACCCCCAATCGCCACCCTTTGTCCCTGACCATCAAGGAAAGAGGAAGGCCATTGTAAGGCCAACCCCTGAATCCCCACGTCGGCGAGACAGCAAGTCAGCAACCGATGATCGACCGTATCAAATGCTGCCAATAGGTCTAACAGCATCAGTACCGCCGAGCCACCTTGATCCAGGTGCCGCTGAAGGTCATCCACCAAGGCGACCAGCACTGTCTCCGTCCCATGGCCCGGACGAAAACCGGACTGGTGGGGATCGAGAACAGAAGCATCCTCCAGGAAGCTCTGTAACTGCAACGCCACTGCCCTCTCAGTAATTTTACCCAGAAAGGGTAAATTCAAGACTGGCCAGTAATGTGCCAATTCAGCCAGATCTAGTGTCGATTTTTTCAGGAGAGGGTGGACTACCGCCTCTTTAAGAGGTGCTGGAAAACGCCCCTCCATAAGGGATCTATTCATGATATCCCGTACAGGATATCTGAGCTCCCTCTGGCAAGCTTTAATAAGCTAGGAGGGGCAAGGGTGCAGATCACAAGTTGTAGGGCGTGTGGAAGAGAGGATCCTGTCAACTTCCTCTAGGCTGAGAGTATTGAAGCAATCCAGAACACAACCAGAAGACAAGCACGGGGCCTCGAGTTCACATACCATCTCCAATGTGGCAGGAAGGTCGTGGCAGAGCGACACAATCTTATCTGCAAAGAAATCCGCAAAGGCCTCACAGCCGATCTCCAATTCCTTAGAATTTGGTCTGCCTTGTGGCAGCATTGTAAGAGTCCAAATTGTTTTGAACAATTGTGCCGGGCGCGAAGTTGCAGATGAAATTTTGGCCACAAAGTAGGTTTTCTTTGTGGCTTTGACTGCCATCTCATAGGACCTCATAAACTCTCTATAAGGTGTTCTAGTCGCTTCGTCTCGAGTATGCTGCCATTGCCTCTCTAGTCATCTGAGTCCTCACTTCAACTGCCGCAACTCCTGGTTGTACCAAGGTGCCAGCTTTGAGTGAGGACGCAGAGGGCACCAAGGTGCGATCTCATCGATGGCTCTGGAGAGTCTGTCATTCCAAGACTCTGTCAGGGCATCCAAGGAATCGCCAGGAGGCCAGGGGTCTTGTAGAGTCATCTGGAACCGTTCCAGATCTATCTGGCTCCGCGGGCGAGCTAAAATATGCTCGCTGCCTAAACGGGCTTGGGGTGGAACATCCACACGAGCCTTGAGGGCTTCAGCAGTAATATTGTCCACTGAAACTCCCGCTGTGAAGATCAAGTCTAACATGTGCCCTGCCTGGTGAGTGGGCGTTGTAATAATTTGGGAGAGTCCTAGTGTCGCCATGGATGACACTAAGTCCATTGCCTGACGGGAGGTCGCGTCATCGGCATGGACATTGAAGTCACCCAGGATCAAAAGCCTTGGGTACGCCAATGCCCAGCCTGTTGTGGCCTCCATCAGGGACGGTAAGGCGCCAGCCGGTGCGTTAGGCGGTCAGTACACCAGCCAAATCGCCAACCCCTCCCCAACGTCCCACACCAGACTGGTACATTCAATGCCCTTAATCTCCGGGGTTGAGAGAGCCCGGAAGGAGTAAGCCGCTCGTATGAATAGGGCCACCCCTCCCCCCCCCCGCCCGCTAGTCCGTGACTGGTGAAAGACCGAGTATCCTGGGGGGGGGGCATCTGGGAGAGAGCTACGGTCTCCCCATCACGCACCCAGGTCTCGGTCACGCAAGCCAGGTCCACATCCTGCTCAAGCAGGAACTCCCGAAGGGTAAAGGTCTTATTGTTTATGGACCTGGCATTGCATAACACCAGTGATGGAGGCGAGTAGTTCAATCTGGCCCCACTATCTGCCACCGTCAGGATGGGACGCAGGCTGGAAGGGGGCTGAGCACTATCATGTCTCGGCCTCCTTCCCTTATAATACTGCCTGTTCCCACTGTCATACCTTCCCCTCCCCAGGAGTACTGGAATCCCCAGGCCAGTCATCTCCTGCCGGTGTCCACCACAGTTGTAGATAAGCTGAGTTCACCACCCTACTCCCTCCCCAATCCTTCTTTCTCTAGCTAATCAGTCAATTCCCAATTTAAGCTGACCTGCCAATAGTATCTAATAGTTATTTAACTAAAAGCCCCCACCCCGCAGCCTACCCATTAATTCATTAGCTAGAAATAACTTAAATTAGCTCCACTGGCTCCTTAATTATAAAAGCCCTCCCAATCAATTACCCTTCCTCAATTAATTTGCCAAAAATACAATTTTCTCAATTAGCCAATCAATTAATCAATACTCCAATTTAAATAACCAATAAAATTATATTAACAATCTATTTAGTCATCAGCAATCCAATTCTCTTAATATAGTGGCAATTAAGATCAACTAGAGTTAAAAGGAGTTAAAAAGAAATGAATAAAATGCTGCAATACTTAAAGTGCTGGTGTTTTTAAAGTGCAAAAGTTCTTGGGGCGTGGTCATTCCCAAAAAGTGCAGCAGTGCTGTCTGACTAGCCTGAGGCGGCCCACCACACAGCCTAGAGGACCCAGGGGGGCGTGAGCCTCCCTGTGCCCCTCCAGTCGCGCAACCAAGCCCCCCAGGGACCCAGGGGATCACAGGCATCTCACGATTGCCTGCAAATATCTCAGCCCCGCCAGGCAGTCTTCCAGCCACACCGACCCTTCGCCCGTCACTGGCCTTTCACAGGTTCCCAGCTGTCAGTCCACGGCGTGGCCGTCCCTGACAAATCCAATTCGCCCCACGGCCCCACCGGCAACGGCAAAACCAGGGGGAAGGGAAGGAAGGGAACTGTTGTCCCGTCAGTAGCTTCCGAGCCACCCTGGTGCTCAGGCCCGTCACCTCGCCCAGCAGTTCGGCCGCCACCGCTGTCGTCCTCCGACCTCCCACTGGCATCCTCCAGCTTCCCGACACTCCAGCTTCCCAACGCTCAGCTCTTTCATCAAAGAGGAACAAGCAGGATTTCTTCTTCAGCTCCCTGAAGTTCAACCTCATTCCACTCCCTGAAGTTCATGAAGGTATCCGGAGCATCATACGAGTACGGACCCTGAAACATTTTCGTCTCGACTGCTGGAGCACCCCTTCTCCAGGAACCTCGGCGTGAGAACCTTACACACACACTCCCACCAAAATTTGGGGGTTCCCAGCGGACCCCCCACCCCACCAGCACACTCCCCTCTCTCAGACGTGGATCATCGCTGCCGCCGTCTACTGCTTTGTTCTACTACTCAACATAGATACTGGTAGTCACCTCCCTATCTTGCGAAGTATGAAGGAACAGACCCATAGTCACAAAATGCTACATATATCTTAGGGGTGCATGTATGCAGCTGCTAAAGATTATTGGGTTTAGGGTTGATTGTTGGGGAAGCTATAGGGACACCCAGCAGAGCTTTATAGCTAATTACTCAGGATTTTGTACAGCGGTTGTAGAAGAGAAGAAACAACAATGACATGGTTGTATAGTTATATTTCTGCTTGTTGCCGATCTGGGGTTTACAGCTGTCTAGCGTAAGTCTCCTTATGATGCATGCAGGGCTTTTTTTGAGCAGGAACACACAGAACGCAGTTCCTGTGTCCTTGGCATTGGGGTGTGGCCAAATATGCAAATAAGTTCCTTTTTGGTAGAAAAAAGCCCTGTGTGAAAGAATGGTGAAGTCAGTGGGTCTGGCCTAATTTGCAAATGAGTTCCTGCTGGGCTTTTTCTACAAAAAAAAAGCCCTGGGCGTGTGGCTGTTCTTCTTTCCCTGGGTCAGCCCTAGTAAGGTACATCCAATCCCTCTCTAGCATTGCTACACTCTGGATCCATGCTGCCTTCTCAGTTTTTGGTTGTGATGCAACCAAACTGCTGTCAGAAGCCTCTGCCTATGCTGAACAAGGAGAAGGTCCCAGGCCCAATCCTGTCCGTTTCTGGCTCAGCAGGGCGTACGGGTTCTTATATGTGAACATATGTTAACATATGAAGCTGCCTTATACTGAAACAGACCCTCGGTCCATCAAAGTCAGTATTGTCTTCTCAGACTGGCAGTGGCTCTCCAGGGTCTCAAGCTGAGGCTTTTCACGCCTATTTGCCTGGACCCTTTTTAGTTGGAGATGCCGGGGATTGAACCTGGGACTTTCTATTTACTAAGCAGATGCTCTACCGAGTTACCGCCCTCCCCTTGACTCAGGGCTTCAGCTCAAACCTCAGATAAAAAAGAT